>NW_019268671.1:0-32671 GCF_002738365.1 Cucurbita moschata
AACAATCAAACTTTATTCTTCTTCAATGTAGCATGAATTGAAACATCTTTTGATTATTTTGATAACCTTTTCTCCACATCTTCATTGAAGCATATTGTATGATTGATGTCTCTTGGTTCATATCACTGACCTTCTTGCTCCTTGAACTCCGTAACCTATCCTGAACTTCTCGTAACCTATCAATTAATACTCCCTTTATTCATTAGACAGAACTACTTACTGATGAACCTATTGCTATTTCTTCGGTCTCCTTATTTCTGGAGGTAAAGAGAAAGGAGGATGATTCTTTCACTCAGTCTTTCTCTTTCCCTGACCCAGATTAGATTGAAGAGTAAGAAGAAGAAACCTGTCCTATTCCTATTGATGATTCTTAAAGTAGGTAAAGACCGTGTAGTTCCTTGTATTATCGGATTTGATACCTAGGGTTGAGGTTTAAACACCAATTCCACAGGGAAAGAAAGGGTTTGGTATCTAAGTCAAAAGGCCTGATTTTCCTGGAATCCTACCAAGTTCCACAGGGAAAGAAAGGGTTTGGTATCTAAGTCAAAAGGCCTGATTTTCCTGGAATCCTACCAAGAGTCAGTTTATAATAAACCAAGGGAAGTTCCTTATATATATAGGAAGAAAAGATTGATTCAAACAAAAGAGACCCGATAATAAACCAAGGGAAGTTCCTTATATATATAGGAAGAAAAGATTGATTCAAACAAAAGAGACCCGAATCCATTACTTGAAATTACGACGGAAATGGTGACTCCAATAACGACCGGTTTGCGGTGTCCGATATCTCACCATCAAAAATCTTTCCTTCCTTAATGAAAGAACGAAAGAAGGAAAAGGAAAAAACAGAGAAGAGACCGACCGATAGGGAGAGTAGTGAAATCTGTCTCATTCATCGATAGTCTTAGTTTACAGTTCGTGAAAGAATCCTTTACCTCGGCTGAGCTTACCTCCTGAACCTGAACCTAGTTATCAACTCTGAGTTTACCTTTCTATTCTAAATAAATCATAAGGGGAAAGCCGAAAGCAAGCAAGACAAGATTCATTCGACTTTACAGTAGAGTAAAAGCCAAAGAGAAAGGGGAAAAACAACTTGGAGCCTAAACTAAAGAGAAGAAAGAGAGTTCAGTCTACAAGAAGCTGGCAGAGCTTTAGCCATTGCACTCTTCGAATAGAGGAATCCATTTGATGAAAGATTCTGGCTTTCGTGCTTTGGTGGATCTCCGAGATCCTTTCGATGACCTATGTTGTGTTGAAGGGATATCTATCCGATTGATTGCGTAAAGCTTACGAGCTTGACCTTATGCTCAGCTTAGTTACATATAAAGAAGAGAAGGTTCAGTAAAAGAGTTACTTCCTTCCATCAGTCTTATTACAGTTACTTCCTTCCATCAGTCTTATTACATTAAGATTAAGCCTCAAATACCGGTAAAGAAAGTCAGGAGAAAGAAAGGCTTTTGGAGCACGCAAACTTAGGGATTTGGAGTAAAGTACCTTCATTTTCGAGTGGCAGACCTTTGTTTTTCGAGTGGCAGACCTTAGTTTTAGGAGTGGCGGACCTTAGTTTTAGGAGTGGCAGACCCTCATTTTAGGAGTTGGGTACCTTCGGTCTTTGGAGTGGGGTACCTTCGTTTTTCGAACAGAACTCAATCAACTTGTCCCTGATTTCACTGATCTTGATCCTTTCTTGTCTTTCACTCTTGGACTCTCCTGCCTGTAATCAAGGGTTGAACTATTTGACTCTGATCTTTCTCCTTAATTCGAGTTCTTGTGAGTTATTCTATCACAGTAAACCAGGGCCAGCAATTCCAATTAATCTAGTTAATCTACAGTAGAGAGTAAATGTAAAAGAATTAGCTGCAGCAGCGGCCGACAGGGGAAGGAGCGAGTGAGACCGAGAGGCGAAGGCAATGGAATTCTGAGACCTAAGAAGGAGCGAAAGCAACTCGACCACGAGGGAGAGGAGTTCAGTTCATTCACTCTTATTCTTGAACTGTAAAGGAGAAGAAGAATGAATCTCTCTCTTTCTTCAAGAAGGACAGGACAGAAGATGCTTTACTTTAACCTATTTACCTCCCCTGGCACTAGTTTCATTCCCGAGGATCCAAAAGCCCAGTTTTCGCTTTCTTTAGTGAATACCGCTAGATGTGCTTCCCGCACCCGTCTTCAAGTGAACGTCTGTCTGCTTTATTCCTCCCGCTCAAGGCCCTTCCATGCTTCTAGGGTGATTTATCTTATATCATCCTTCCCCTGTCTATCGGTCTGTCTCATTACTATTGCTGCGCGAGCTTTGTTTTATTCCTAACCTCGGTAAAGCTATTTTGTCTCTTCTCCTGGAATGGAACTAACTCTTTTCCTCTTCTGTAAAGAAAGGTTGTTTTTGTTTTCTATTTCGTCTTCAGTCTCATTGCTTTCGTACACATCAATGGAGATGGGGTTGGTGTTCAGTCTGAGTAGAAGCTTTCCCTATCGAAAAACTAACCCTACAACATGGATGATACAAATGCTAACCAAGTGTGATATGGAAATCAACCCAAGGGAAAGTATGGAACGGATTACCTTGATGATCAAGATCAAGAGTAAAGAAAACTCGTTTCTAAACTCGTGATTCGAATCACTCCACAAGAGGTTTGATCAATACCACTTGAATGACTCTACATGCAAGTTCTAAACACAAGAATTTGCAAAGAAAGTTTAGCTCTCAACAAAGCTAAAATAAAATTCTATTCTTAATTCCAAAATCTGATGTCTAATCAAAGAAAAGAAGGCTTTATATAGCCTTTACAACCTTAACCTATGTCATACATAACTCCCAAATTAAATGGGCTAGTAAATGAGAAATACCCATAACCTCCTCATTTAAATGGCTAGTTAATGGTGGAATATAGTAACCTATGTGGGTTACAATATAACCTTAACTCCTATATTTAAAACTAGCTTAAATATGACAAACAAATAGTTAAACTATAATTAAATAATGCAAATAATAAAATGTGCTTTTTAGTCATTCTTGGACTATTTGATAAATTCAGCGGAGTTCATTAAATGCAACTTAAAGTGCATTTAATTCATCTCTTTCTTGAACCTCAACTTTGCACAACATATAAGGGAGGTCTCCAGCGTCTTCTAGAATTTCCTTTGATGAGCTCACCATAGCTTGAATATAACTGTATAAAGTTTGTTGTAGCTTCTTGGCTCTCGTCCTTGTAATTGGACCTTGAGGTATGGAAATTCCTTGGTCGTGGTTCATATCAAAGTGACACCCTTATACACTAAGAAAGGCCATGGGTTATGAAGGAGGTTGCCCTCGATCCCCCTTCACTCCGTATGGGCAATTAACGCCTCGCTTTAGTCCGTTCTCCTCTTGTTTTCATCAGCTATTTTACTCGACTGTTTTTGTTCCGGTTCAGTAGCTCATTCATTTACTACTCTCCTGTAAAGTTCAGGCAAGGTCATATTGGTTCCGGATTGAATGAATTGAAAGAATAAATAGGGTCAGGTTCAGTCGCTTTACCTTCTTCTCATCCTTCCAGCCTTCCGAACTCATTACCTCGTCAATAGCCCAAAAAATAGACAGAGGCGAAGTTCAATGACCTCTTTAAAAGATAGAATAAGAAGGTAAGGGGGCATAAAGAAGGAAGAACCAGTCCCAACGAGAAAGCAAGTCCTCACAATTGGACTAAGTCAGTCCATAAAGAAGTTCCTCGACTCGATGGTCATACAAATAGAATAGTTAGAACGAACGCCGGCCGGGAGTAAAGAAGAAGAATGAATAGGTGAAGGATCAGGCAAATTATCTATATCGGATTTCTTATTGCTTTTGCTGTCAAATCCCCGCCCCGATTATACCCTACCTATACCCACGGAGACATTACAGTACTTGTATGCTCCAGTTACTACAGAAATGGTAAGATCTTTGGCACAAGAAGAAGGGGTTTCTGATCGCCTCGAAGGAATGGACAAAAGACCTTCTTCTTTCTTCAACAATTTCTTCTAGTGAACCTCTCAATAGGATTCGAACCCTCACTCAGTTCTTACCATCTGTCAGAGAAAAAAGAACGAATGGATCTTGTAGGATTCCCGAGGAATTCTTCGATCGATTTCTTCCCATTCTTCTCTGGATTAATCTCATCTCTCCTAAGCTCTAGAGCTTCTTTCTAAAATGTTTATTGTTTCATCATGCTCTTCTTTCTTATTTATAGCTTGTTCTGGGAATTTTCCGTCTTATCTTTCGATACCTTTTGAAAAGAATGTCAGCCCATTTTGTATTTGCCGTTTGAAACTCTTCACAAAAGTCCTTTGTTTTCTAAGAACATCGAAGGAATCCTTTAAACACGGGGTAAACCGGAGGATGATTCTCAGGTTGAACTATTCAAAGACTGGGCTGATCTCCTGAAAAGTCAGGAAGGAGGCCAAGGGACGAAAGCCAGACAAAAGAAAGGACTCTGATATTGGCAGTATGATATAGTCAGAAAGTACGATATTCCCTGAGCTACTGAACCTGACGAGTGGGTAAAAGAGATGAATGAGACTTTACAGTGAAAGCAAGGTAAAGAAGTCGCTAATGAATGGACTCTCCCTTGTTAAAGACTGAACGAACTCAAGATGAATGAGAGAGAACAGGACTATTACTTCTTTCTCCTATTCATGCTCATTCACTCGGTAATTGACGATATTCCCGTCAGTGATTGTGAGTTATTCAAACACTCTGGTTAAACTAGGTAAGCTGGATGAGAAGCTCCTTTCTTGCTTTCACTCTTTTACTCGGCTGTAAACAAAGAGAAAGAGAAGCGATCTTCAAAACCAATCGCGGTCGCCGGAAACAAAGGATCAAGGGGTCAAGTTCGACTACAATTACTTGAAATGCGTTTGGATAACATCCTTTCCTTTTCGATTGGGTATGGC
Source organism: Cucurbita moschata (assembly GCF_002738365.1). NCBI lineage: Eukaryota > Viridiplantae > Streptophyta > Magnoliopsida > Cucurbitales > Cucurbitaceae > Cucurbita > Cucurbita moschata. The sequence goes on from NW_019268671.1 coordinate 4,906, forward strand.
TTCGACTATTCCTCAAGCCCGCCCGCCAATTAGTTAATCATAGACATGACATATTTGAGTTAATGGTTCTATATCTATATATAGTGGATCCGGCGTGTCAGCTTAGTTATCCTCATCAAGCCACTTACTTAATGTCTAGCTTCCCAACAGGTAGACGGTTCCTTTCCCCCAGATCAATGAAGAAGGGAGAAGCGTGTGTATTCTTCCGAATCCCCGAAAGCGAAGTGCTATGCCGGGACGGGGGGACGGGTTCAGATAGCTAACTAAGATAGCTGGGCAACTCCTCTTTCCGAAGAAGAGTGGCACCCCTTTACCTATCGGTCTGTCTCGTGGCCTCTCGTAAACTAATTAAAGCTATTTGACTTACGGTCTCATTGCTTCGAACTCTATGCCCCAAGAAGGAAGCGAACAATTTATGCCTTTGGGTTACTCTCTCCAAATGATGATTTGATGACGAGAACCTTATCTCACTTCTGAGCTCCGGAACCGATATGACCTTGCCTTCACTCGGCGTCAGCGGCTTCGTGCCGCACTAGAGTAATCCAATATGTGGTTCCGCACGTTCCATCACTTCTCCGTTCATTTCCAATACTGATCGTGAAACACCATGAGCAGCAGGATGTTGAGGTCCGGAATTTGAAGTGAAATTTGTTATTTGCCTCTTACTAGTCGTCATGGGAAAGAAAGGCAGAAAGAAGAACTCTGGAGGAGGAGTGAAGTGATTAGAAAGACCTAACCTTTGACTAAACATCGACATCGAGTCAATTACACATAGCAAGCATATAAGGCAACTTCAAAAGAAGCGTACTTGTCAGTACGCCAACTGACTGTTCACAAACAGACTGAAAGAGGCAAATAACCAATTTCACTTTGAATTCCGCACGACAGAAGTATTGGATTGATCTTCTTTCTCTTTTTTAAAGATTCTCCCGTCTCAATCATTCAAAAAGAATAGAAAGCCCCAAGGGCGCCATATTCTAGGAGCCCAAACTATGTGATTGAATAAATCCTCCTCTATCAAATACGGCTACTGAAATTGCTACTTCCGAATCCCTGTGATGAACTGAAACTGAGTCTGATTCCACTTCTCCCCATATTTTATTAAGAATTATTATCATCTATTGTAAGGAAAGCCTCTTTCTTTTTCTTTCTTTCTCCGATTTCATTTTCCTGTCTCCCGAAGACAAAGATCGAAGGTACCCCACTCATGTAGCTGTAAGAAAAGATTAATTCCCCTTCACCTCGTAAACTCGGTTTCACAATTCCATTGCCTGAACCTTATGAATCAAGTGTTGAAAGTCAATCCTCTCTCTTCATGATCGTGAACTACTGAACCTCGTAAACTAGCAGCGCTTATTCCAAGATGGATATTGCTGCGCTTACTGATTCAATCACAGCACAGATACGCATTCAATTGCAAACAGAACACTGGTTAATTTCACTGTTAGCAAATCTGTACCCCTAGCGGCTAGATCAACCCAGTTAGTTCCCGTTCTTTTCCGGTGCACTCGCTTTATATCTCCGACACACAAGGGGAAGGACGCGGTGGGAAGAAAGCAGCCCTAGCCTCTGTCCGGCCGATCATTCCGCCGGCATCTTGCATTCACGCCTCCGTTTGACTGCCGCTAGAGGATGTAGTTGTAGATATGTACAAGGGAAAGCCGAAACGAATCATTAGACTGTAACTATTTCTTTCACTAATTCGACTGACTCAACCTTAAACCTTTAACTGATCTCGGTCTCTTTGACTGTAAGAAAGATGAATGTGAGACTTTGAAACCGACAGGGGAGGTTCAGGAAATGAAATGGTGAAACTGAGTTTACGAGGGGTGAAAGAGCTCGACCAAAGGGAGAGGGGCAGGAGCGAAGCTGTGAAACCGACAGAGGAGGTGAAAGAACCACATCCCGACCGAGCCACAAATCCCGAACTTTTTGGCTTTGACCTGCCCGCATCGTATTCCGCAGAACTTTATAAATCAATGTTGTGTCTTTGGATCTCTTTTCAAAGCTAGAAGGAAGGAAATTGATTGTCTATCATACTTGTCGTTTTATGAGGACCAAGGGAAGGGGAGAGGTCCATTAAACGCGTTACGTTCGTTATAAGGCTATATATAACGAGCCCTATGAAAGACGTAAAGAATGCGGAGCGTGAAGTGCAATTAGATCCATTTTGAGGACGAGTTGAAGGCAGAATGGAGGGTTACGGTTGTGGTCCGACATGTTGATGAGCCTGAAGCAAACAGGCTACAACCTTACCTTACTATTCAATCTCTTTCATTCATCTTTCGTCTTGACTTGAAGGAAGTCTCAGTATCAGTAGTTTACACCTACTTCTTACCTACGTCCGTAAACCATTCTTTCTATTAGATATATATATTACCTAACAAGTCAAGAACAAAGGGAATGAATTAATGCTTCTTTAGTCCGCCCGCCTCCTTCTCTTTCTTCTTCTTCTCTTGCTGCTTAACCACTTGTGACTATTCTTTTCAACTATAAACGATGGAATCGTCCACTTCGATATATAAAAAATAACAGATTAGAAAATGCTGTTAGAACTGAAATGGCACAATATTTTTTTTATACATGCCAAAGTGACGGAAAGACAGAATAGTTTTTACATATCCACCCAGTGTATCAACTTTTTTGAAAATGATACAAAAAAAGATATCTTTGGTCACAACAGAAAAACTTTTTTCTGATGAATTGGATAATTCTTGGAATTATCCGAATGAACAAAAATAAATAAATTTAAACAAAAAATTGATAAATAGAATAGAAATTCTGGATAAGGGATCCCCAGCTAGAGTAGGGGCAGGATACTCTTTTTCGAGTGGCACCCCTTCGCTCTTTTTGGAGTGGTGGTGTATCAACTTTTTGCTGTGGTGGCGGATTATTGCATTTCTGTGTAATATACATAGCCTATTACCCACAAAACCTTATAACCCACCTTCGGCCGATAGTAGTACATGGCTTGACTTGGCATCTTTCCTATCTTTCTCTTTCTCGAAGCAATTCACCCCTCTCCTATCCTGCCACTGATGACATTAAGAGCTCCAAGGCTTGAATACCGTTTTCACTGCCCGGATTATGGCAACTGGTCGAGCAGCATACTGCTTTCATCTCGAGTTACTCTATATCCGCTACTTGATTGACTCAGTCACTTCCCGCAATTTCATTTTCCTGTTCTATTTTTTTAATAAACCGACAATGAAAACCTTTTGAATACAATGAGAAGATTAGAGTGGCACAGATTATTATCTTCAATCGAACACGTTAAAATGTTTGATCTATGTAAAGAGTTCGGTAGACTATCATCGGAGGAATAGGGTTAGAAACCTGTTGACACAATCAAATTTGTCCTATCAATTCACTTCCAATCGTATCTTTGATATATTTGATCGTACTAGAATATATAAATAGTCGAAGCTTCCGTAGAGAAACCGCAGGTTCTGCTGGGGTAGCTGCTAACTGCTTGCTGGCTGGGAGCTGTATGAGCGGTAACGTCCACGTACGGCTCTGTGAGAAGGGCGGTGGATAGAAATGGCCTTGTTGTACCTCACTCTCGTCTTCAATGGGGTCTGCTCTGTTTTTTTTTGGAGAGTATGCCAATATGATCTTAATGAGGTGCGGGGCTTAGGTTTGGGAAAATGGGGCATCCTCTTATTAGGTAGGTTCCTATCCTTATCAATATACGGAACTACGTTAAAGGCGCTGCATCTGAAATTGTTCGTTCACCCTCTCTCTCTCTACACTAAACCGCTAAATCATTTTGGCTCTTTCACTCACCGACATTACCTGAGCTACTTCATTCAATCCTCAAGCTTTATTCCATTGCTTGCCTACACCTTATACTCTGTCTATTCTATTTATTAGCTGAGAGTATATTGAACAACAAAGAAAGACGAAACCGAAAGATTAATTATCTTCAGCCTCAGCTAAAGCCAAATACAAAGACGCATCGACAGACGCATACGCAAACACCGGGGAATCTGCAGAATATGAAGTCAGTATCCGACTCAGAATCCAAAGATAGAGACGCATCTGCTCCTGAATCACCTAAAGCGGAAGTCTGAATCCGCTGCCGCCACTTGTTGCCGTTGCAGCAGCACCAGTGCCGGTCACATGCTTCAAAGTGTAAGAAACCGGAATATTATTGCAAGTCTGAATATTTCTTTGAATGATTTCCCTCTCACATTCTTCATTCAGATAAGTCAGAGCGGAAGTAACCCCCCAAACGATATTCAATCTTTGCTTCCATGACAGGACTCTCATCGAATTGGAGTTTCTGTGGAGAATATTGCTGAGGCTTCCATTGGGTAAGTAATAAGAAGAAACCAGGACTCACTCAGTATCTGAACAGCACCATCCTTGAAGCTGAACCAAGTTAAGTTCTTGTGCCGTAAACAACCCAGTATTGTTTCAAACGAAAGGAAAGGATTGCGCACGCATTCCATTGGCCCTCTCAACCCTTTTAATAGGTACTTCTCCACTTAATAGCCACACTTCTCCACCAGAATGAATGACTCGTATGTGAAGAAAGAATATATCTGGTCCTATAAGCTAAGGAAGGTTTATAATCTGCGCAACGAACATCCTTTCATTTGTTTACGAGGTATAGGAGTCAACTCTAATTCATCTTTCCTTACGGTTCAGTAGCTTATCTTTCTTTCCTGTCCTGTAAAGGAGAGAGGAGAGAATCTTTCGTTTCGTCTTCAGTCTCATTCTTCTTTTCTTTACTATCCCTTGTGCTTCAGGATCAGGATGTAATTTCTCTTTTCATGAGAGTTTCAACCATGAATTTAGTGGCATTGCGTTCCTTACCTTTTTGATATTCTTTTTGGAGGTATAATCTTGGGGGGTTCCCTGAAAGTCTTCAGTTGTTGCTACCCTGGACACAGAATTCCATTTTAGACTATAGCTCCCGGAGAGGTCCTGGTTAAACGAAACCGAGGACATACAGCAAGAGAACGGAATAGAATGAGTATAGTGGGGTTGAAAGACGAGAGTGCCGGCCCTTTCTTTCACGCTGGCCTAAGTCAGTCTTTTAGTAAGCTACACCGTGTATATATATCTTCGATGCTCTCATTTCGAAATGTCCGCCCGCAATTTCAACTACCAAAAAGCTAAGTTGACTTGACGAGCCCAGTGAGAAAGTAGGAGCAATAAAACAACAAATCTCTCGCTTAAGGCTTTCATCGTCAGGGGCAAAGAGAAGAACTTTTGCTACTGAGAAAGCGAACGGTCAGCACGAAGGTTCAAGACTTAGCCGAGAATCACCCTTTTAAACCTTGATTGTTGATTGAATGGAGAAAAGACCTGCTCTTATGATTTGAAAGAGGGGAAGATCAATAGCTTTTATGCTATCCCAAATGTTGTGATTTGTTAAAAGGAAGATTGGTGAGAATACGGAGCTTGACCTTTTCAATCAGGTTCAGGAGCTTCTCTTTCTTTCCTTTCTCTTTGTCTCTTTTACCTTTACCTTGTTCAATCAGGATAATTCCGTAATCTTGCTTTCGTCTTTCGTTTCGGCTTTACTTCCACAGTTCACACTTTCATTCTTGAATAACTTACAAGAACTGCGCACTGTTTGGCGGGGAATTCTTGGTGAGTCTTTCTTCAAGAAGGACAGGGATGAAAACACCTATTCTATTTACTTACCCTGTTTAATCAGTCAAAGGTGAATGAGACCGAATGGAGAGGAGAAAGATCAGAGACCGACAATGAATAGGTTCAGGGGTCACTATTTGATTGAACGAGTAGGTCTTTGGTCAGGTATATAGAGTCAAAGGCAAAGGGTAAGAAAAGAGATAGTGATACATACCTGCTGAACAAAAACATGAAAGGAAATGAATGCAAGAAGCTAATTCATTGATTCTTTCATTCTATAAATAAAGGTGAAGAAGCTCAGGGAAGGGAATTCTTTCGTTTTCACTACTCTCATCTCACTGTGAATCAGCAGATTCCTGTAGATCTTGAAGAAGAACAAGCTTCAGCCCCTATTCAGCCACACTATGAGCATGGAGAGAGAGAGAGCTCATCACAAACTCAACAAGAAGAACCAGTAGAAGAAGATCATGATCACCACTAGGGGTTCTTACACGAGAATTGATTACCTTCAGGCTGACTAGTTGCATTAGTCAAACCTACACGCTACCTCTCTGCTTCCTCATGGAAGAAAAGAAGGAATAGCAAATTAGACAATTACCGATTTCCCCTTCCCTTTCTAAGTTTCTGATATTTTATCTAGGGGAGTCTGATTCAATGACGAGATCAAATCTCATCTTCTAGAAATATAGAAGGTACGGTTTAGAAGGGTTTCCGAAAGAGAGTTTAATTTTAAGCGCTCTTTTACTATTTTATGCACTCCGTTTCTTCGAAATTCTATTCTAAATCAATAGCCTGATCATTGCCAACGGAAGTTTCGAAAAACGTTGACCGTGACTCAGTTTTTTTAGCTTGTACTTCAATCGTCACAGATTAGGGTTTCCGAATTAAGGTTTCGATTTTAAGCACTCTTTTACTCTGTTTTACACTCTGTTTGTTCGACATTCTCTTCTAAATATGAAGCCTAATCATTCGCAACGAAAGTTTAAAAAAACGTCGATCGTGACTCAGTTTTTTAGCACGTACTTCGAACGTCCCAGATTAGGGTTCGATTTTAATCTCTCTTTTACTGTTCTATGCACTCCATTTCTTCGAAATTCTATTCTAAATCAATATCCCTGATCATTCTGCACAAAAGTTTTGAAAAACGTCAACCGTGACTCGGTCTTTTTAGCACGTACTGCAAACGTCACAGATTAGGGTTTCCGAATTAGGGTTCGATTTTAAGCACTCTTTTATTGTTTTATGCACTCCGTTTATTTGAAATTATAATCTAAATCATTATCCCTGATCATTCGCCACATAAATTTTAAAAAACGTCGACTGTGACACAGTTTTTTTAGCACGTACTTCAAACGTCCCAGATTAGGGTTCGATTTTAATCTCTCTTTTACAGTTCTATGCACCCCGTTTCTTCGAAATGCTATTCTAATTCAACATGCCTGATCATTACAGACAGGAATTTCGAAAAACGTCAACCGTGACTCGGTTTTTTTAGCATGTACATCAAACATCACAAATTAGGGTTTCAATTTTTAGCACTCTTTTACTGTTTTTTTTTACTTCGTTTCTTCGACATTCTATTCTAAATCATCAAGCATAATCATTGGTAATGAAAGTTTCAAAAAACGTCGACCATGGCTCTGTTTTTTTAGCACGTACTTCCAACGTCCAAGATTAAGGTTCGATTTTAATCACTCTTTCACTGTTTTATGCACTCCGTTTCATTGAAATTCTATTCTAAATCAATATTCCTGATCATTCCTGAAAGAAGTTCTTAAAAACGTTGACTGTGACTAAGGTTTTTTAGCACGTACTTCAAACGTCCCAGATAAGGGTTTCCGAATTAGAGTTTAATTTTAAGCGCTCTTTTACTATTTTGTGCACTCCGTTTCTTCGAAATTCTATCATAATTCAACATGCCTGATCATTGCCGACGGAAGTTTGGAAAAACGTTGACCATGACTCGGTTTTTTTAGCTTGTACTTCAATTGTCACAGATTAGGGTTTCCGAATTAAGGTTTCGATTTTAAGCACTCTTTTACTCTGTTTTACACTCTGTTTGTTCGACATTCTCTTCTAAATATGAAGCCTAATCATTCGCAACGAAAGTTTAAAAAAACGTCGACCGTGACTCAGTTTTTTAGCACGTACTTCGAACGTCCCAGATTAGGGTTCGATTTTAATCTCCCTTTTACTGTTCTATGCACTCCATTTCTTCGAAATTCTATTCTAAATCAATATCCCTGGTCATTCCGCACAAAAGTTTTGAAAAACGTCAACCTGACTTGGTTTTTTTAGCACGTACTGCAAACGTCACAGATTAAGGTTTTCGAATTAGGGTTCGATTTTAAGCACTCTTTTATTGTTTTATGCACTATGTTTATTGGAAATTATAATCTAAATCATTATGCCTGATCATTCGCCACATCATTTTTAAAAAACGTCGACCGTGACTCAATTTTTTTAGTACGTACTTCAAACGTCCCAGATTAGGGTTCGATTTTAACCTTCTTTTACAGTTCTTTGCAGTCCGTTTCTTCGAAATTCTATTCTAATTCAACATGCCTGATCATTACCGACAGGAATTTCGAAAAACGTCAACCGTGACTCGGTTTTTTTAGCATGTACATCAAACGTCACAAATAAGGGTTTCGATTTTAAGCACTCTTTTACTGTTTTTTTTTTTACTCCGTTTCTTCGACATTCTATTCTAAATCATCAAGCATAATCATTGGTAATGAAAGTTTCAAAAAACGTCGAACGTGGCTCTGTTTTTTTAGCACGTACTTCCAACGTCCAAGATTAAGGTTCGATTTTAATCACTCTTTCACTGTTTTATGCACTCCGTTTCTTTGAAATTCTATTCTAAATCAATATTCCCTGATCATTCCTGAAAGAAGTTCTTAAAAACATTGACTGTGACTCAGATTTTTTAGCACGTACTTCAAACGTCCCAGATAAGGGTTTCCGAATTAGAGTTTAATTTTAAGCGCTCTTTTACTGTTTTGTGCACTACGTTTCTTCGAAATTCTATTCAAATTCAACATGCCTGATCATTGCCGACAGAAATTTCGAAAAACGTTGACCGTGACTCGGTGTTTTTAGCATGTACTTCAAACGTCACAGATTAGGGTTTCCGAATTAAGGTTTTGATTTTAAGCACTCTTTTACTCTGTTTGTTCGACATTCTCTTCTAAATATGAAGCCTAATCATTCGCAACGAAAGTTTAAAAAACGTCGACCGTGACTTAGTTTTTTAGCACGTACTTCGAACGTCCCAGATTAGGGTTCGATTTTAATCTCTCTTTTACTGTTCAATGCACTCCGTTTCTTCGAAATTCTATTCTAAATCAATATCCCTGATCATTCCGCAAAAAAGTTTTGAAAAACGTCAACCGTGACTCGGTCTTTTTAGCACGTACTGCAAACGTCACAGATTAGAGTTTCCGAATTAGGGTTCGATTTTAAGCACTCTTTTATTATTTTATGCACTCTGTTTATATGAAATTATAATCTAAATCATTATTCCTGATCATTCGCCACATAAATTTTAACAAACGTCGACCGTGACTCAGTGTTTTTTAGCACGTACTTCAAACGTCCCAGATTAGGGTTCGATTTTAATCTCTCTTTTACAGTTCTATGCAGTCCGTTTCTTCAAAATTCTATTCTAATTCTTACTCGGTTTTTTTAGCACGAACTTCAAACGTCCCAAATTAGGGTTTCGATTTTATGCACTCTTTTATAGTTTCATGCACACCTCTTCTTAGAAATTCTATAATAATTCATTATGCCTGATCATTACCGAAAGAAGTTTCGATTTTAAGCTTTTTTTTACTGTTTTTTACACTCCATTTCTTCGACATTCTATTTTAAATCATCAAGCCTAATCATTCGCCACGAAAGTTTAAAAAAACGTCGATCGTTGCTTAGTTTTTTTAGCACGTACTTCAAACGTCGCAGATTAAGGTTCGATTTTAATCACTCTTTTACTTTTCTATGTCGTCCGTTTCTTCGAAATTCTATTCTAATTCAACATGCCTGAACATTACCGACAGAAATTTCGAAAAATGTCAACTGTAACTCGGTTTTTTTAGCATGTACATCAAACGTCCCAGATTAAGGGTTCCGAATTAGGGTTTCGATTTTAAGCACTCTTTTACTGTTTTTTTTTGTACTCCGTTCCTTCAACATTCTATTCTAAATCATCAAGCATAATCATTGGCAATGAAAGTTTCAAAAAACGTCGACCGTGGCTCAATTTTTTTAGTACGTACTTAAAACGTCCAAGATTAAGTTTCGATTTTAATCACTCTTTTACTATTTTATGCACTTCGTTTCTTTGAAATTCTATTCTAGATCAATATTCCTGATCATTCCTTATAGAAGTTCTTAAAAATGTCGACTGTGACTCGGTTTTTTTAGTACGTACTTCAAACGTCCCAGATAAGGGTTTTCGAATTACAGTTTGATTTTAAGCACTCTTTTACTGTTTTATGCACTCCGTTTCTTCGAGATTCTACTGTAATTCAACATGCCTGATCATTATCGAAGGAAATTTCTAAAAACGTTGACCGTGACTCGATTTTTTTAGCATGTACTTCAAACGTCCCAAATTAGGGTTTCTGAATTAGAGTTCGATTTTAAACACTCTTTTACTGTTTTATGCAATCCGTTTCTTCGAAATTCTATTCTAATTCAATATGCCTGATCATTTCCCACAGAAATTTCAAAAAACGTTGACCGTGACTCCGTTTTTTTTAGCACGTACTTCAAACTCTTTTATTGTTTCATGCAGACCTCTTCTTAGAAATTCTATAATAATTCATTATGCCTGATCATTACCGAAAGAAATTTCGAAAAACGTTGACCGTGACTCGGTTTTTTTTATCATGTACTTCAAACGTCAAAGATTAGGGTTTCCAAATTAGGTTTTCGATTTTAAGCACTCTTTTACAGGTTTTTACACTCTGTTTCTTCGACATTCTATTTTAATTCATCAAGCCTAATCATTGGCAACCAAAGTTTCAAAAAACGTCTATCGTGGCTCAATTTCTTTAGCACGTACTTCAAATGTCCAAGATTAAGGTTCGATTTTAATTACTCTTTTACTGTTTTATGCACTCCGTTTCTTTGAAATTCTATTCTAAATCAGTATTCCTGATCATTCCTGAAAGAAGTTCTTAAGAACGTCGACTGTGACTCGGTTTTTTTAGCACGTACTTCAAACGTCCCAACTAAGGGTTTCTGAATTACAGTTTGATTTTAAGCAATCTAATACTATTTTATGCACTCCGTTTCTTCGAAATTCTATTCTAATTCAACATGCCTGATCATTACCGACGGAAATTTTGAAAAACATTGACCGTGACTCGATTTTTGTAGCATGTACTTCAAACGCACAGATTAGGGTTTCTGAATTAGGGGTTCGATTTTCTTTTACTATTTGTTACACTCCATTTCTTCGACATTCTATTTTAAATCATCAAGCCTAATCATTCGCAACGAAAGTTTAAAAAAACGTCGACCGTTACTCAGTTTTTTTAGCATGTACTGTAAACGTCACAGATTAAGGTTCGATTTTAATCACTCTTTTACTGTTCTATGCAGTTCGTTTCTTCGAAATTTTATTCTAATTCAACATGCCTGATCATTACCGACAGAAATTTCGAAAAATGTCAACCGTGACTCGGTTTTTTTAGCATGTACTTCAAACGTCACAGATTAGGGTTTCGATTTTAAATACTCTTTTACTGTTTTTTTTTTTACTCCGTTTCTTGGACATTCTATTCTAAATCATCAAGCCTAATCATTGGCAATGAAAGTTTGAAAAAACGTCGACCGTGGCTCAGTTTTTTTAGCCCGTACTTAAAACGTCCAAGATTAAGGTTCGATTTTAATCACTCTTTTACTGTTTTATTCACCCCGTTTCTTTGAAATTCTATTCTAAATCAATATTCCTGATCATTCTTGATAGAAGTTCTTAAAAACATCGACTGTGACTCGGTTTTTTTAGCACGTACTTCAAACGTCCCAAATAAGGGTTTCTGAATTAGGGTTTCGATTTGATGCACTCTTTTATTGTTTCATGCACACCTCTTCTTAGAAATACTATAATAATTCATTATGCCTGATCATTACCGACAGAACTTTCGAAAAATGTCAACCGTGACTCGGTTTTTTTAGCATGTACTTCAAACGTCACAGATTAGGGTTTTCGAATTAGGGTTTCCATTTTAAGCACTCTTTTACTGTTTTTTTTTGTACTCCGTTTCTTACATTGGCAATGAAAGTTTGAAAAAACGTCGACCGTGGCTCAATTTTTTTAGCACGTATGATACGATAAGGAATCAATACAAGGGGAATAAGATTCGGATTACCTTGTCGATCGAATATCTCAAGCCAAGAACACTTTGTTTGAGATTCGAATCACTCCAGAAGCAAGATCGATCATGTCTAGCTTCAATGATTCTTGTTGATCAAATATCTCAAACACTTGTTTGAGATTCGAATCACTCCACAAGCAAGATTGATCATGTCGAGATTGAATGATTCTACATGCAATCTAAACTACATAGAATTGCAAAGAAACTTAGCCATTGGCTAAAGAAAAGCACAAATGCTTCTTTTGATATATCTTCTAAGTCTACCTTACAAATATAACATACAAGGCTTTATATAGCCTCAAGATGAAAAAGGCATTACAAAAGTTGTAACATTCACACTTTATGGCCATAATTAGCCATTATGTAAATGTAACCGAAATTAAATAAAATGTCTTAAAATACAATAACTCTAAATTATAACCCACCCAAAATTTACAACAATCAAACTTTATTCTTCTTCAATGTAGCATGAATTGAAACATCTTTTGATAATTTTGACAACCTTTTCTTCACATCTTCATTGAAGCATATTGTATGATTGATGTCTCTTGGTTCATATCATAAAGGCATTCCAAAAGTTGTAACATTCACACTTTATGGCCATAATTAGCCATTATGTAAATGTAACCGAAATTAAATAAAAAGTCTTAAAACACAATAACTCTAAATTATAACCCACCCAAAATTTACAACAATCAAACTTTATTCTTCTTCAATGTAGCATGAATTGAAACATCTTTTGATTATTTTGATAACCTTTTCTCCACATCTTCATTGAAGCATATTGTATGATTGATGTCTCTTGGTTCATATCATTCTCCACTTCTTCAAGAGGATTCGTCCTCGAATCTATTTGTTAAACTTTGCTGCAAAAAATAAGTTATGGAAATACAAAGGACCTCACAACACTCTCTCACGTGTATACACTCAAGAAAATTTTAGGCCACTCTGTTTGCACTCATTTACACAAATGAAGCTCTCATTCTCACCTCTCAAAATTTTAAATAGAGCAAAGATTGAATTTTGAACTTTGGGTCGATTAAAAACTAAAAAGATGAAAATAAATAAAAATTAAATTGTGAAGAAACGCAAAGGAAACATATATCCGATCTTGAGCCTGAAGCTCTGATACCAAATGATAAGATAAGGAATCAACTACAAGGGGAATAAGATTCGGATTACCTTGTTGATCGAATATCTCAAGCAAAGAACACTTTGTTTGAGATTCGAATCACTCCAGAAGCAAGATCGATCATGTCTAGCTTCAATGATTCTTGTTGATCAAATATCTCAAGACAAGAACACTTGATTGAGATTCGAATCACTCCACAAGCAAGATTGATCATGTCGAGCTTGAATGATTCTACATGCAACCTAAACTACATAAAGTTGCAAAGAAACTTAGCCATCGGCTAAAGAAAAGCACAAATGCTTCTTTTGATATATTTTCCAAATCTGATTACAAATACAACATAGATGGCTTTATATAGCCTCAAAATGAAACTATTAAAGGCATTCCAAAAGTTGTAACATTCACACTTTATGGCCATAATTAGCCATTATGTAAATGTAACCGAAATTAAATAAAAAGTCTTAAAACACAATAACTCTAAATTATAACCCACCCAAAATTTACAACAATCAAACTTTATTCTTCTTCAATGTAGCATGAATTGAAACATCTTTTGATTATTTTGATAACCTTTTCTCCACATCTTCATTGAAGCATATTGTATGATTGATGTCTCTTGGTTCATATCAACGTACTTCAAACGTCGCAGATTAAGGTTCGATTTTAATCACTCTTTTACTATTCTATGCAGTCCGTTTCTTCGAAATTCTATTCTAATTCAACATGCCTGATCATTACCGACAGAAATTTCGAAAAATGTCAACCTTGACTCGGTTTTTTTAGCATGTACTTCAAACATCACAGATTAGGGTTTCCGAATTAGGGTTTGGATTTTAAGCACTCTTTGACTGTTTTTTTTTTTGTACTCCGTTTCTTCGACATTCTATTCTAAATCATCAAGCCTAATAATTGGTAATGAAAGTTTGAAAAAAGGTCGACCGTGGCTCAGTTTGTTTAGCACGTACTTCAAACGTCCAAGATTAAGGTTCGATTTTAATCACTCTTTTACTCTTTTATTCACCCCGTTTCTTTGAAATTCTATTCTAAATCAATATTCTTCATCATTCCTGATAGAAGTTCTTACAAACGTCGACTGTGACTGATATGAACCAAGAGACATCAATCATACAATATGCTTCAATGAAGATGTGAAGAAAAGGTTGTCAAAATTATCAAAAGATGTTTCAATTCATGCTACATTGAAGAAGAATAAAGTTTGATTGTTGTAAATTTTGGGTGGGTTATAATTTAGAGTTATTGTGTTTTAAGACTTTTTATTTAATTTCGGTTACATTTACATAATGGCTAATTATGGCCATAAAGTGTGAATGTTACAACTTTTGGAATGCCTTTAATAGTTTCATTTTGAGGCTATATAAAGCCATCTATGTTGTATTTGTAATAAGACTTAGAAGATATATCAAAAGAAGCATTTGTGCTTTTCTTTAGCCAATGGCTAAGTTTCTTTGCAACTCTATGTAGTTTAGGTTGCATGTAGAATCATTCAAGCTCGATATGATCAGTCTTGCTTGTGGAGTGATTTGAATCTCAAACAAGTGTTTGAGATATTTGATCAACAAGAATCATTGAAGCTAGACATGATCGATCTTGCTTCTGGAGTGATTCGAATCTCAAACAAAGTGTTCTTGGCTTGAGATATTCGATCAACAAGGTAATCCGAATCTTATTCCCCTTGTAGTTGATTCCTTATCATATCATTTGGTATCAGAGCTTCAGGCTCAAGATCGGATATATGTTTCCTTTGCGTTTCTTCTCAATTTAATTTTTATTTATTTTCATCTTTTTAGTTTTTAATCGACCCAAAGTTCAAAATTCAATCTTTGCTCTATTTAAAATTTTGAGAGGTGAGAATGAGAGCTTCATTTGTGTAAATGAGTGCAAACAGAGTGGCCTAAAATTCTTTGAGTGTATACACGTGAGAGAGTGTTGTGAGGTCCTTTGTATTTCCATAACTTATTTTTTGCAGCAAAGTTTCACAAATAGATTCGAGGACGAATCCTCTTGAAGAAGTGAAGAATGATATGAACCAAGAGACATCAATCATACAATATGCTTCAATGAAGATGTGAAGAAAAGGTTGTCAAAATTATCAAAAGATGTTTCAATTCATGCTACATTGAAGAAGAATAAAGTTTGATTGTTGTAAATTTTGGGTGGGTTATAATTTAGAGTTATTGTGTTTTAAGACTTTTTATTTAATTTCGGTTACATTTACATAATGGCTAATTATGGCCATAAAGTGTGAATGTTACAACTTTTGGAATGCCTTCAATAGTTTCATTTTGAGGCTATATAAAGCCATCTATGTTGTATTTGTAATAAGACTTAGAAGATATATCAAAAGAAGCATTTGTGCTTTTCTTTAGCCAATGGCTAAGTTTCTTTGCAACTCTATGTAGTTTAGGTTGCATGTAGAATCATTCAAGCTCGATATGATCAGTCTTGCTTGTGGAGTGATTTGAATCTCAAACAAGTGTTTGAGATATTTGATCAACAAGAATCATTGAAGCTAGACATGATCGATCTTGCTTCTGGAGTGATTCGAATCTCAAACAAAGTGTTCTTGGCTTGAGATATTCGATCAACAAGGTAATCCGAATCTTATTCCCCTTGTATTGATTCTTTATCTTATCAGTGACTCGGTTTTTTTAGCACGTACTTCAAACGTCCCAAATAAGGGTTTCTGAATTAGGGTTTCCATTTTATGCACTCTTTTATTATTTCATGCACACCTCTTCTTAGAAATTCTATAATAATTCATTATTCCTGATCATTATCGAAAGAAATTTCGAAAAACGTTGACCGTGACTCGGTTTCTTTTCGCATGTACTTCAAACGTCACAGATTAGGGTTTCCGAATTAAGGTTTCGATTTTAAGCTTTCTTTTACTGTATTTTACACTCCATTTCTTCGACATTCTATTTTAAATCATCAAGCCTAATCATTCGCAAAGAAAGTTTAAAAAAACGTCGCCCGTTACTCAGTTTTTTTAGCACGTACTTCAAACGTCACAGATTAAGGTTCGATTTTAATCACTCTTTTACTGTTTTATGCAGTCCGTTTCTTCGAAATTCTATTCTAATTCAACATGCCTGATCATTACCGACAGAAATTTCAAAAAATGTCAACCGTGACTCGGTTTTTTTAGCATGTACTTCAAACGTCACAGATTAGGATTTCCGAATTAGGGTTTCGATTTTAAGCACTCTTTTACTGTTTTTTTTTTTGTACTCCGTTTCTTCGACATTCTATTCTAAATCAACAAGCCTAATCATTGGCAATGAAAGTTTGAAAAAACGTCGAACGTGGCTCAATATTTTTAGCACGTACTTCAAACGTCGCAGATTAAGGTTCGATTTTAATCTCTCTTTTACTATTCTATGCAGTCCGTTTCTTCAAAATTCTATTCTAATTCAACATGCCTGATCATTACCGAAAGAAATTTCGAAAAATGTCAACCGTGACTCAGTTTTTTTAGTACGTACTTCAAATGTCCCAGATAAGGGTTTCCGAATTACAGTTTGATTTTAAGCACTCTTTTACTATTTTATGCAATCCGTTTCTTCGAAATTCTACTGTAATTCAACATGCCTGATCATTAACGAAGGAAATTTCTAAAAACGTTGACCGTGACTCGATTTTTTTAGCATGTACTTCAAACGTCCCAAATTAGGGTTTCCGAATTAGAGTTCGATTTTAAGCCTAATCATTTACTGTTTTATGCAATCCGTTTCTTCGAAATTCTATTCTAATTCAATATGCCTGATCATTTCCCACAGAAATTTCAAAAAACGTTGACCGTGACTCCGTTTTTTTTAGCACGTACTTCAAACATCCATGATTCTAGTTTCCGAATTAAGGTTTCCATTTTATGCACTCTTTTATTGTTTCATGCACACCTCTTCTTAGAAATTCTATAATAATTCATTATTCCTGATCATTACCGAAAGAAATTTCGAAAAACGTTGACCGTGATTCGGTTTTTTTTATCATGTACTTCACACGTCACAGATTAGGGTTTCTGAATTAGGGTTTCGATTTTAAGCACTCTTTTACTGTTTTTTACACTCCATTTCTTCGACATTTTATTTTAAATCATCAAGCGTAATCATTCGCAACGAAATTTTAAAAAAACGTCGACCGTTACTCAGTTTTTTTAGCACGTACTTCAAACGTCGCATATTAAGGTTCGATTTTAATCACTCTTTTACTGTTCTATGCCGTCCGTTTCTTCGAAATTCTATTCTAATTCAACATCCCTGAACATTACCGATAGAAATTTCGAAAAATGTCAACCGTAACTCGGTTTTTTTAGCATGTACATCAAACGTCCCAGATTAGGGTTTCCGAATTAGGGTTTCGATTTTAAGCACTCTTTTACTGTTTTTTTTTGTACTCCGTTTCTTAAACATTTTATTCTAAATCATCAAGCATAATCATTGGCAATGAAAGTTTCAAAAAACGTCGACCGTGGCTCAATTTTTTTAGTACGTACTTAAAACGTCCAAGATTAAGTTTCGATTTTAATCTCTCTTTTACTTTTTTATGCACTCCGTTTCTTTGAACTTCTATTCTAGATCAATATTCCTGATCATTCCTTATAGAAGTTCTTAAAAATGTCGACTGTGACTCGGTTTTTTTAATACATACTTCAAACGTCCCAGATAAGGGTTTCCGAATTACAGTTTGATTTTAAGCATTCTTTTACTGTTTTATGCACTCCATTTCTTCGAAATTCTACTGTAATTCAACATGCCTGATCATTATTCGAAGGGAATTTCTAAAAACGTTGACCGTGACTCGATTTTTTAAGCATGTACTTCAAACGTCCCAAATTAGGGTTTCCGAATTAGAGTTCGATTTTAAGCACTCTTTTACTGTTTTATGCAATCCGTTTCTTCGAAATTCAATTCTAATTCAATATGCCTGACCATTTCCCACAGAAATTTCAAAAAAATTTGACCGTGACTCCGTTTGTTTTAGCACGTACTTTAAACGTCCATGATTCTAGTTTCCGAATTAAGGTTTCGATTTTATGCACTCTTTTATTGTTTCATGCACACCTCTTCTTAGAAATTCTATAATAATTCATTATGCCTGATCATTACCGAAAGAAATTTCGAAAAACGTTGACCGTGACTCGGTTTTTTTTATCATGTACTTCAAATGTCAAAGATTAGGGTTTTCAAATTAGGTTTTCGATTTTAAGCACTCTTTTATAAGTTTTTACACTCTGTTTCTTCAACATTCTATTTTAATTCATCAAGCCTAATCATTGGCAACGAAAGTTTAGAAAAACTTCTACCGTGGCTTAGTTTTTAGCACGTACTTCAAACGTCCAAGATTAAGGTTCGATTTTAATCACTCTTTTACTGTTTTATGCACTCCGTTTCATTGAAATTCTATTCCTAAATCAATATTCCTGGTCATTCCTGAAAGAAGTTCTTAAAAACGTCGACTGTGACTCGGTTTTTTTAGCACGTACTTCAAACATCCCAACTAAGAGTTTCTGAATTACAGTTTGATTTTAAGCAATCTTTTACTGTTTTATGCACTCCGTTTCTTCGAAATTCTATTCTAATTCAACATGCCTGATCATTACCGACGAAAATTTCAAAAAAAAATTAACCGTGACTCGATTTTTGAGGCATGTACTTCAAACGTCACAAATTAGGGCTTCCGAATTAGGGTTTCGATTTTAACCACTCTTTTACTTTTTTTTACACTACATTTCTTCGACATCCTATTTTAAATCATCAAGCCAAATCATTCGCAACGAACTTTCAAATAACGTCGACCGTTACTCAATCTTTTTAGCACGTACTTCAAACGTCGCAGATTAAGGTTCGATTTTAATCACTCTTTTACTGTTCTATGCAGTCCGTTTTTTCGAAATCCTATTCTAATTCAACATGCCTGATCATTACCGACACAAATTTCGAAAAATGTCAACCGTGACTCGGTTTTTTTAGCATGTACATCAAACGTCCCAGATTAGGGTTTCCGAATTAGGGTTTCGATTTTAAGCACTCTTTTACTCTTTTTTTTATACTCCGTTTCTTCATTCATTCTATTCTAAATCATCAAGCATAATCATTGGCAATGAAAGTTTCAAAAAACGTCGACCGTGGCTCAATTTTTTTAGTACGTACTTAAAACGTCCAAGATTAAGTTTCGATTTTAATCACTCTTTTAGTGTTTTATGCACTCCGTTTCTTTGAAATTCTATTCTAGATATATATTCCTGATCATTCCTTATAGAAGTTCTTAAAAATGTCGATTGTGACTAGGTTTTTTTAGTACGTACTTCAAATGTCCCGGATAAGTGTTTCCAAATTACTGTTTGATTTTAAGCACTCCGTTTCTTTGAAATTCTACTGTAATTCAACATGCCTGATCATTATCGAAGGAAATTTCTAAAAACGTTGACCGTGACTCGATTTTTTTAGCATGTACTTCAAACGTCCCAAATTAGGATTTCCGAATTAGAGTTCGATTTTAAGCACTTTTTACTGTTTTTCACAATCCGTTTCTTCGAAATTCTATTCTAATTCAATATGCCTGATCATTTCCCACAGAAATTTCAAAAAACGTTGACCGTGACTCCGTTTTTTTAGCACGTACTTCAAACGTCCATGATTCTAGTTTCCGAATTAAGATTTCGATTTTATGCACTCTTTTATTGTTTCATGCACACCTCTTCTTAGAAATTCTATAATAATTCATTATGTCTGATCATTACCGAAAGAAGTTTCAAAAAACGTTGACCGTGACTCGATTTTTTTTATCATGTACTTCAAACGTCAAAGATTAGGATTTCCAAATTAGGTTTTCGATTTTAAGCACTCTTTTACAGGTTTTTACACTCTGTTTCTTCGACATTCTATTTTAATTCATCAAGCCTAATCATTGGCAACGAAAGTTTCAAAAAACGTCTACCGTGTCTCAGTTTTTTTAGCACGTACTTCAAACGTCCAAGATTACGGTTCGATTTTAATCACTCTTTTACTGTTTTATGCACTCCGTTTCTTTGAAATTCTATTCTAAATCAATATTCCTGATCATTCCTAAAAGAAGTTCTTAAAAACGTCGACTGTGACTCGGTTTTTTTAGCACGTACTTCAAACGTCCCAACTAAGGGTTTCTGAATTACAGTTTGATTTTAAGCAATCTTTTACTTTTTTATGCATTCCATTTCTTCGAAATTCTATTCTAATTCAACATGCCTGATCATTACCGACGAAAATTTTGAAAAACATTGACCGTGACTCGATTTTTGTAGGATGTACTTTAAACGTCAGAGATTAGGGTTTCCAAATTAGGGTTTCGATTTTAAGCTTTCTTTTACTTTTTTTTACACTCCATTTCTTCGACATTCTATTTTAAATCATCAAGCCAAATCATTCGCAACGAATGTTTCAAAAAACGTCGAGCAATACTAAATTTTTTTAGCACGTACTTCAAACGTCGCAGATTAAGGTTCGATTTTAATCACTCTTTTACTGTTCTATGCAGTCCGTTTCTTCGAAATTCTATCTAATTCAACATGCCTGATCATTACCGACACAAATTTCGAAAAATGTCAACCGTGACTCGGTTTTTTTAGCATGTACATCAAACGTCCCAGATTAGGGTTTCGATTTTAAGCACTCTTCTACTGTTTTTTTTTTTTGTACTCCGTTTCTTCGACATTATATTCTAAATCAACAAGCCTAATCATTGGCAACGAAAGTGATACGATAAGGAATCAACTACAAGGGGAATAAGATTCGGATTACCTTGTTGATCGAATATCTCAAGTCAAGAACACTTTTGATAAGATAAGGAATCAATACAAGGGGAATAAGATTTGATACCGAATGATACGATAAGGAATCAACTACAAGGGGAATAAGATTCGGATTACCTTGTCGATCGAATATCTCAAGCCAAGAACACTTTGTTTGAGATTCGAATCACTCCAGAAGCAAGATCGATCATGTCTAGCTTCAATGATTCTTGTTGATCAAATATCTCAAACACTTGTTTGAGATTCGAATCACTCCACAAGCAAGACTGATCATATCGAGCTTGAATGATTCTACATGCAACCTAAACTACATAGAGTTGCAAAGAAACTTAGCCATTGGCTAAAGAAAAGCACAAATGCTTCTTTTGATATATCTTCTAAGTCTTCCTTACAAATATAACATACAAGGCTTTATATAGCCTCAAAATGAAACTATTAAAGGCATTACAAAAGTTGTAACATTCACACTTTATGGCCATAATTAGCCATTATGTAAATGTAACCGAAATTAAATAAAATGTCTTAAAATACAATAACTCTAAATTATAACCCACCCAAATTTACAACAATCAAACTTTATTCTTCTTCAATGTAGCATGAATTGAAACATCTTTTGATAATTTTGACAACCTTTTCTTCACATCTTCATTGAAGCATATTGTATGATTGATGTCTCTTGGTTCATATCATTCTCCACTTCTTCAAGAGGATTCGTCCTCGAATCTATTTGTGAAACTTTGCTGCAAAAAATAAGTTATGGAAATACAAAGGACCTCACAACACTCTCTCACGTGTATACACTCAAGGAATTTTAGGCCACTCTGTTTGCACTCATTTACACAAATGAAGCTCTCATTCTCACCTCTCAAAATTTTAAATAGAGCAAAGATTGAATTTTGAACTTTGGGTCGATTAAAAACTAAAAAGATGAAAATAAATAAAAATTAAATTGAGAAGAAACGCAAAGGAAACATATATCCGATCTTGAGCCTGAAGCTCTGATACCAAAT
The DNA here is from genome assembly GCF_002738365.1 of Cucurbita moschata. Taxonomy (NCBI): domain Eukaryota; kingdom Viridiplantae; phylum Streptophyta; class Magnoliopsida; order Cucurbitales; family Cucurbitaceae; genus Cucurbita; species Cucurbita moschata. The sequence continues at coordinate 26,851 of NW_019268671.1, forward strand.
GATAAGATAAGGAATCAATACAAGGGGAATAAGATTTGATACCGAATGATACGATAAGGAATCAACTACAAGGGGAATAAGATTCGGATTACCTTGTCGATCGAATATCTCAAGCCAAGAACACTTTGTTTGAGATTCGAATCACTCCAGAAGCAAGATCGATCATGTCTAGCTTCAATGATTCTTGTTGATCAAATATCTCAAACACTTGTTTGAGATTCGAATCACTCCACAAGCAAGACTGATCATATCGAGCTTGAATGATTCTACATGCAACCTAAACTACATAGAGTTGCAAAGAAACTTAGCCATTGGCTAAAGAAAAGCACAAATGCTTCTTTTGATATATCTTCTAAGTCTTCCTTACAAATATAACATACAAGGCTTTATATAGCCTCAAGATGAAACTATTAAAGGCATTACAAAAGTTGTAACATTCACACTTTATGGCCATAATTAGCCATTATGTAAATGTAACCGAAATTAAATAAAATGTCTTAAAATACAATAACTCTAAATTATAACCCACCCAAATTTACAACAATCAAACTTTATTCTTCTTCAATGTAGCATGAATTGAAACATCTTTTGATAATTTTGACAACCTTTTCTTCACATCTTCATTGAAGCATATTGTATGATTGATGTCTCTTGGTTCATATCAACTTTGTTTGAGATTCGAATCACTCCAGAAGCAAGATCGATCATCTCTAGCTTCAATGATTCTAGTTGATCAAATATCTCAAGACAAGAACACTTGATTGAGATTCGAATCACTCCACAAGCAAGATTGATCATGTCGAGCTTGAATGATTCTACATGCAACCTAAACTACATAGAGTTGCAAAGAAACTTAGCCATTGGCTAAAGAAAAGCACAAATGCTTCTTTTGATATATCTTCTAAGTCTTCCTTACAAATATAACATACAAGGCTTTATATAGCCTCAAGATGAAAAAGGCATTACAAAAGTTGTAACATTCACACTTTATGGCCATAATTAGCCATTATGTAAATGTAACCGAAATTAAATAAAATGTCTTAAAATACAATAACTCTAAATTATAACCCACCCAAAATTTACAACAATCAAACTTTATTCTTCTTCAATGTAGCATGAATTGAAACATCTTTTGATAATTTTGACAACCTTTTCTTCACATCTTCATTGAAGCATATTGTATGATTGATGTCTCTTGGTTCATATCAGAAAGTTTCAAAAAACGTCTACCGTGGCTCAGTTTTTTTAGCACGTACTTCAAACGTCCAAGATTAAGGTTCGATTTTAATCACTCTTTTACTGTTTTATGCATTTTGTTTCTTTGAAATTCTATTCTAAATCAATATTGCTAATTATAACTGATAGAAGTTCCTAAAAACATCGACTGTGACTCGGTTTTTTTAGCACGTACTTCAAACGTCCCAGATATGGGTTTCTGAATTACAGTTTGATTTTAAGCAATCTTTTACTGTTTTATGCACTCCGTTTCTTCGAAATTCTATTCTAATTCAACATGCCTGATCATTACCGACAGAAATTTTAAAAAATATTGACCGTTACTCGATTTTTGTAGCATGTACTTCAAACGTCACAGAGTAGGGTTTCCAAATTAGGGTTTTGATTTTAAGCTTTCTTTTACTTTTTTTTACACTCCATTTATTCGACATTCTATTTTAAATCATCAAGCCAAATCATTCGCAACGAAAGTTTCAAAAAACGTCGACCGTTACTCAGTTTTTTTAGCACGTACTTCAAACGTCGCAGATTAAGGTTCGATTTTAATCACTCTTTTACTGTTCTATGCAGTCCGTTTCTTCGAAATTCTATTCTAATTCAACATGCCTGAACATTACCTACAGAAATTTCCAAAAATTTCAACCGTAACTCTGTTTTTTTTAGCATGTACATCAAACGTCTCAGATTAGGGTTTCCGAATTAGGGTTTCGATTTTAAGAACTCTTTTACTGTTTTTTTTTATACTCCGTTTCTTCAACATTCTATTCTAAATCATCAAGCATAATCATTGGCAATGAAAGTTTCAAAAAACGTCGACCGTTACTCAATTTTTTTAGCACGTACTTCAAACGTTGCAGATTAAGGTTCGATTTTAATCACTCTTTTACTGTTCTATGCAGACCGTTTCTTCGAAATTCTATTCTAATTCTACATGCCTAATCTTTACCGACACAAATTTCGAAAAATGTCAACCGTGACTCAATTTTTTTATTATGTACATCAAACGTCCCAGATTAGGGTTTCGATTTTATGCACTCTTCTACTGTTTTTTTTTTGTACTCTGTTTCTTCGACATTTTATTCTAAATCAACAAGCCTAATCATTGGCAACGAAAGTTTCAAAAAACGTCTACCGTGGCTCAGTTTTTTTAGCACGTACTTCAAACGTCCAAGATTAAGGTTCGATTTTAATCACTCGTTTACTGTTTTATGCACTTTGTTTCTTTGAAATTCTATTCTAAATCAATATTGCTAATTATAACTGATAGAAGTTCCTAAAAACATCGAATGTGACTCGGTTTTTTTAGCACGTACTTCAAACATCCCAGATATGGGTTTCTGAATTACAGTTTGATTTTAAGCAATCTTTTACTGTTTTATGCCCTCCGTTTCTTCGAAATTCTATTCTAATTCAACATGCCTGATCATTACCGACAGAAATTTCAAAAAATATTGACCGTGACTCGATTTTTGTAGCATGTACTTCAAACGTCACAGAGTAGGGTTTCCAAATTAGGGTTTCGATTTTAAGCTTTCTTTTACTTTTTTTTACACTCCATTTCTTCGACATTCTATTTTAAATCATCAAGCCAAATCATTCGCAACGAAAGTTTCAAAAAACGTCGACCGTTACTCAGTTTTTTTAGCACGTACTTCAAACGTCGCAGATTAAGGTTCGATTTTAATCACTCTTTTACTGTTCTATGCAGTCCGTTTCTTCGAAATTCTATTCTAATTCAACATGCCTGAACATTACCTACAGAAATTTTCAAAAATGTCAACCGTAACTCAGTTTTTTTAGCATGTACAACAAACGTCCTAGATTAGAGTTTCCGAATTAGGGTTTCGATTTTAAGAACTCTTTTACTGTTTTTTTTTGTATTATGTTTTTTCAACATTCTATTCTAAATCATCGAGCATAATCATTGGCAATGAAAGATTCAAAAAACGTCGACCGTTACTCAATTTTTTTAGCACGTACTTCAAACGTCACAGATTAAGGTTCGATTTTAATCACTCTTTTACTATTCTATGCAGTCCGTTTCTTCGAAATTCTATTCTAATTCAACATGCCTGATCATTACCGACAAAATTTGGAAAATGTCAACCGTGACTCGGTTTTTTTAGCATGTACTTCAAACGTCACAGATTAGGGTTTCGATTTTAAGGACTCTTTTACTGTTTTTTTTTTATACTCCGTTTCTTCGACATTATATTCTAAATCAACAAGCCTAATCATTGGCAATGAAAATTTGAAAAAACGTCGAACGTGGCTAAGTTTTTTTAGCACGTACTTCAAACGTCCAAGATTAAGGTTCGATTTTAATCACTCTTTTACTGTTTTATTCACCCCGTTTCTTTGAAATACTATTCTAAATAAATATTCCTGTTCATTCCTGATAGAAGTTCTTAAAAACGTCGACTGTGACTCAGTTTTTTTAGCACGTACTTCAAACGTCCCAAATAATGGTTTCTGAATTAGGGTTTCGATTTTATGCACTCTTTTATTTTTTCATGCACACCTCTTCTTAGAAATTCTATAATAATTCATTATGCCTGATCATTACCGAAAGAAAGTTCGAAAAACGTTGACCGTGACTCGGTTTTTTTTAGCATGTACTTCAAACGTGACAGATTAGGATTTTCGAATTAGGGTTTCGATTTTTTTTACTGTTTTTTACACTCCATTTCTTCGACATTTTATTTTAAATCATCATGCCTAATCATTCGCAACGAAAGTTTAAAAAAACGTCGACCGTTACTCAGTTTCTTTAGCACGTACTTCAAACGTCGCAGATTAAGGTTCGATTTTAATCACTCTTTTACTGTTCTATGTCGTCCGTTTCTTCGAAATTCTAGTCTAATTAAACATGCCTGAACATTACCGACAGAAATTTCAAAAAATGTCAACCGTCACTCGGTTTTTTTAGCATGTACATCAAACGTCCCAGATTAGGGTTTCCGAATTAGGGTTTCAATTTTAAGCACTCTTTTACTGTTTTTTTTTTTCTACTCCGTTTCTTCAACATTCTATTCTAAATCATCAAGCATAATCATTGGCAATGAAAGTTTCAAAAAACGTCGACCGTGGCTCCATTTTTTAGTACGTACTTAAAACGTCCAAGATTAAGTTTCGATTTTAATCACTCTTTTACTGTTTTATGCACTTCGTTTCTTTGAAATTCTATTATAGATCAATATTCCTGATCATTCCTTATAGAAGTTCTTAAAAATGTCGACTGTGACTCGGTTTTTTTAGTACGTACTTCAAACGTCTCTGATTAGGTTTTCCGAATTACAGTTTGATTTTAAGCAATCTTTTACTGTTTTATGCACTCCGTTTCTTCGAAATTCTATTCTAATTCAACATGTCTGATCATTACCGACGAAAATTTCGAAAAACATTGACCGTGACTCGATTCTTGTAGCATGTACTTCAAACATTGACCGTGGCTCAGTTTTTTTAGCACGTACATCAAACGTCCAAGATTAAGGTTTGATTTTAATCACTCTTTTACTATTTTATGCACTCCGTTTCTTTGAAATTCTATTCTAAATCAATATTCATGATCATTCCTGATAGAAGTTCTAAAAAACGTTGACTGTGACTCGGTTTTTTTAGCACGAACTTCAAAGGTCCCAAATAAGGGTTTCTGAATTAGGGTTTCGATTTTATGCACTCTTTTATTGTTTCATGCAAACATCTTCTTAGAAATTCTATAATAATTCGTTATGCCTGATCATTACCGAAAGAAATTTCGAAAAACATTGACCGTGACTCGGTTTTTTTAATCATGTACTTCAAACGTCACAGATTAGGGTTTCCGAATTAGGTTTTCGATTTTAAGCACTCTTTTACTGGTTTTTACACTCTGTTTCTTCAACATTCTTTTTTAATTCATCAAGCCTAATCATTGGCAACGAAAGTTTCAAAAAACGTCGATTGTGACTTAGTTTTTTTAGCACGTACTTCAAACGTCCCAGATTAGGGTTTGATTTTAATCTCTCTTTTACAGTTCTATGCAGTCCGTTTCTTCGAAATTCTATTCTAATTCAACATGCCTGATCATTACCGACAGGAATTTCGAAAAACATCAACCGTGACTCGGTTTTTTTAGTATGTACTTCAAACGTCACAGATTAAGGTTTGATTTTATACACTCTTTTAAGGTCTGTTTCTTTGAAATTCTATTCTAAATCAATATTGCTGATCATAACTGATAGAAGTTCTTAAAAACATCGACTGTGACTCGGTTTTTTTAGCACGTACTTCAAACGTCTCAGATAAGGGTTTCCGAATTACAGTTTGATTTTAAGCACTCTTTTACTGTTTTATGCACTCCGTTTCTTCGAAATTCTACTGTAATTCAACATGCCTGATCATTACCGAAGGAAATTTCTAAAAACGTTAACCGTGACTCGATTTTTTTAGCATGTACTTTGATATGAACCAAGAGACATCAATCATACAATATACTTCAATGAAGATGTGAAGAAAAGGTTGTCAAAATTATCAAAAAGATGTTTCAATTCATGCTACATTGAAGAAGAATGAAGTTTGATTGTTGTAAATTTTGGGTGGGTTA
>NW_019268671.1:33118-33614 GCF_002738365.1 Cucurbita moschata
AAAAGTTGTAACATTCACACTTTATGGCCATAATTAGCCATTATGTAAATGTAACCGAAATTAAATAAAAAATCTTAAAACACAATAACTCTAAATTATAACCCACCCAAAATTTACAACAATCAAACTTTATTCTTCTTCAATGTAGCATGAATTGAAACATCTTTTGATTATTTTGATAACCTTTTCTCCACATCTTCATTGAAGCATATTGTATGATTGATGTCTCTTGGTTCATATCATTAGTAGTTTCATTTTTTAGGCTATATAAAGCCATGTATGTTGTATTTGTAAGGTAGACTTGGAAAATATAGTAAAGAAGATGTGGAGAAAAGATTATCAAAATAATCAAAAGATGTTTCAATTCATGCTACATTGAAGCATATTGTATGATTGATGTCTCTTGGTTCATATCATTAGTAGTTTCATTTTTTAGGCTATATAAAGCCATGTATGTTGTATTTGTAAGGTAGACTTGGAAAATATAGTAAAGAAG
>NW_019268671.1:33993-34696 GCF_002738365.1 Cucurbita moschata
TTTCTTTGCAATTCTATGTAGTTTAGATTGCATGTAGAATCATTCAAGCTCGACATGATCAATCTTGCTTGTGGAGTGATTCGAATCTCAAACAAGGTTTGAGATATTTGATCAACAAGAATCATTCAAGCTAGACATGATCGATCTTGCTTGTGGAGTGATTCGAATCTCAACCAAAGTGTTCTTGGCTTGAGATATTCGATCAACAAGGTAATCCGAATCTTATTCCCCTTGTAGTTGATTCCTTATCTTATCATTTGGTATCAGAGCTTCAGGCTCAAGATCGGATATATGTTTCCTTTGCATTTCTTTTTAATTTGTTTTTTTTTTATCTTTTTAGTTTTTAATCGATCCAAAATAAAAAAATTCAATCTGGGCTCTACTAAAAAATTTGAGAGGTAAGAATGAAAGCTTCATTTGTGTAAAAGAGTGTTGTAAGGTCCGTCGTATTTCCATAACTTATTTTTTGCAGCAAAGTTACACAAATAGATTCGAGGACGAATTGATATGAACCAAGAGACATCAATCATACAATATACTTCAATGAAGATGTGAAGAAAAGGTTGTCAAAATTATCAAAAAGATGTTTCAATTCATGCTACATTGAAGAAGAATGAAGTTTGATTGTTGTAAATTTTGGGTGGGTTACAATTTAGAGTAATTTAGAGTTATTGTATTTTAAGACTTGTTATTTAATTTCGGT
>NW_019268671.1:34706-65203 GCF_002738365.1 Cucurbita moschata
TTTCTTTGCAATTCTATGTAGTTTAGATTGCATGTAGAATCATTCAAGCTCGACATGATCAATCTTGCTTGTGGAGTGATTCGAATCTCAAACAAGGTTTGAGATATTTGATCAACAAGAATCATTCAAGCTAGACATGATCGATCTTGCTTGTGGAGTGATTCGAATCTCAACCAAAGTGTTCTTGGCTTGAGATATTCGATCAACAAGGTAATCCGAATCTTATTCCCCTTGTAGTTGATTCCTTATCTTATCATTTGGTATCAGAGCTTCAGGCTCAAGATCGGATATATGTTTCCTTTGCATTTCTTTTTAATTTGTTTTTTTTTTATCTTTTTAGTTTTTAATCGATCCAAAATAAAAAAATTCAATCTGGGCTCTACTAAAAAATTTGAGAGGTAAGAATGAAAGCTTCATTTGTGTAAAAGAGTGTTGTAAGGTCCGTCGTATTTCCATAACTTATTTTTTGCAGCAAAGTTACACAAATAGATTCGAGGACGAATTGATATGAACCAAGAGACATCAATCATACAATATACTTCAATGAAGATGTGAAGAAAAGGTTGTCAAAATTATCAAAAAGATGTTTCAATTCATGCTACATTGAAGAAGAATGAAGTTTGATTGTTGTAAATTTTGGGTGGGTTACAATTTAGAGTAATTTAGAGTTATTGTATTTTAAGACTTGTTATTTAATTTCGGTCACATTTACATAATGGCTAATTATGGCCATAAAGTAGGAATGAATTTTGTTTTAGGTTTACCTAGGACTAGGAAAGGTTATGATAGCATTTTTGTTGTGGTTGATCGATTTAGTAAAATGGCTCATTTTATTCCTTGTCACAAAACTGATGATGCAAAACATATTGCAGACCTGTTCTTTAGGGAAGTTGTACGATTACATGGCATTCCTAAAAGCATCGTTAGTGATCGTGATGTAAAATTTTTAAGCCACTTTTGGCGTGTTTTATGGGGTAAGTTAAGAACTAAGCTAGTATATTCAACTACTTGTCATCCTCAAACGGATGGACAAACTGAAGTTGTTAACAGAACCATGACTGCTATGCTTAGGGCTATTATTGATAAGAATCTTAAGACTTGGGAGGATTGTTTGCCATTTATAGAATTTGCATATAATAGGGTTGTTCATAGCACTACTAAATGCACACCTTTTGAAATTGTTTATGGCTTTAATCCTTTAACCCCTATTGACTTGTTACCCATACCGTCAAAAGAGTTTGTGAATTTTGATGCAAATGCCAAGGTTGAGTTTGTTCATAAACTGCACAAGCAAGTGAAAGAACAAATTGAGAAACAAAATTCCAAGGTTGCCACCCGAATTAATAAAGGACGTAAGATTGTCATCTTCAAGCCAGGAGATTGGGTTTGGGTGTATTTCCGAAAAGAAAGATTTCCTACTCAAAGAAAATGTAAGCTTTTACCACGAGGAGATGGACCTTTTCAAGTTCTTGAGCGCATCAACGACAATGCTTATAAAATTGATTTACCAGGTAAGTACGGTGTTAGTGCAACTTTTAATGTTGTTGATTTGAGCCCTTTTTGATATGAACCAAGAGACATCAATCATACAATATGCTTCAATGAAGATGTGAAGAAAAGGTTGTCAAAATTATCAAAAGATGTTTCAATTCATGCTACATTGAAGAAGAATAAAGTTTGATTGTTGTAAATTTTGGGTGGGTTATAATTTAGAGTTATTGTGTTTTAAGACTTTTTATTTAATTTCGGTTACATTTACATAATGGCTAATTATGGCCATAAAGGTGTGAATGTTACAACTTTTGGAATGCCTTTAATAGTTTCATTTTGAGGCTATATAAAGCCATGTTTGTTGTATTTGTAAGGTAGACTTGGAAAATATAGTAAAGAAGCATTTGTGCTTTTCTTTAGCCAATGGCTAAGTTTCTTTGCAACTCTATGTAGTTTAGGTTGCATGTAGAATCATTCAAGCTCGATATGATCAGTCTTGCTTGTGGAGTGATTCGAATCTCAAACAAAGTGTTCTTGGCTTGAGATATTCGATCGACAAGGTAATCCGAATCTTATTCCCCTTGTATTGATTCTTTATCTTATCATTTGGTATCAGAGCTTCAGGCTCAAGATCGGATATATGTTTCCTTTGCGTTTCTTCTCAATTTAATTTTTATTTATTTTCATCTTTTTAGTTTTTAACCGACCCAAAGTTCAAAATTCAATCTTTGCTCTATTTAAAATTTTGAGAGGTGAGAATGAGAGCTTCATTTGTGTAAATGAGTGCAAACAGAGTGGCCTAAAATTCTTTGAATGTATACACGTGAGAGAGTGTTGTGAGGTCCTTTGTATTTCCATAACTTATTTTTTGCAGCAAAGTTTCACAAATAGATTCGAGGACGAATCCTCTTGAAGAAGTGGAGAATGATATGAACCAAGAGACATCAATCATACAATATGCTTCAATGAAGATGTGAAGAAAAGGTTGTCAAAATTATCAAAAGATGTTTCAATTCATGCTACGTTGAAGAAGAATAAAGTTTGATTGTTGTAAATTTGGGTGGGTTATAATTTAGAGTTATTGTATTTTAAGACATTTTATTTAATTTCGGTTACATTTACATAATGGCTAATTATGGCCATAAAGGTGTGAATGTTACAACTTTTGGAATGCCTTTAATAGTTTCATTTTGAAGCTATATAAAGCCATGTTTGTTGTATTTGTAAGGTAGACTTGGAAAATATAGTAAAGAAGCATTTGTGCTTTTCTTTAGCCAATGGCTAAGTTTCTTTGCAACTCTATGTAGCTTAGGTTGCATGTAGAATCATTCAAGCTCGATATGATCAGTCTTGCTTGTGGAGTGATTCGAATCTCAAACAAAGTGTTCTTGGCTTGAGATATTCGATCAACAAGGTAATCCGAATCTTATTCCCCTTGTAGTTGATTCCTTATCTTATCATTTGGTATCAGAGCTTCAGGCTCAAGATCGGATATATGTTTCCTTTGCGTTTCTTCTCAATTTAATTTTTATTTATTTTCATCTTTTTAGTTTTTAACCGACCCAAAGTTCAAAATTCAATCTTTGCTCTATTTAAAATTTTGAGAGGTGAGAATGAGAGCTTCATTTGTGTAAATGAGTGCAAACAGAGTGGCCTAAAATTCTTTGAATGTATACACGTGAGAGAGTGTTGTGAGGTCCTTTGTATTTCCATAACTTATTTTTTGCAGCAAAGTTTCACAAATAGATTCGAGGACGAATCCTCTTGAAGATGTGGAGAATGATATGAACCAAGAGACATCAATCATACAATATACTTCAATGAAGATGTGAAGAAAAGGTTGTCAAAATTATCAAAAGATGTTTCAATTCATGCTACGTTGAAGAAGAATAAAGTTTGATTGTTGTAAATTTGGGTGGGTTATAATTTAGAGTTATTGTATTTTAAGACATTTTATTTAATTTCGGTTACATTTACATAATGGCTAATTATGGCCATAAAGGTGTGAATGTTACAACTTTTGGAATGCCTTTAATAGTTTCATTTTGAAGCTATATAAAGCCATGTTTGTTGTATTTGTAAGGTAGACTTGGAAAATATAGTAAAGAAGCATTTGTGCTTTTCTTTAGCCAATGGCTAAGTTTCTTTGCAACTCTATGTAGCTTAGGTTGCATGTAGAATCATTCAAGCTCGATATGATCAGTCTTGCTTGTGGAGTGATTCGAATCTCAAACAAAGTGTTCTTGGCTTGAGATATTCGATCGACAAGGTAATCCGAATCTTATTCCCCTTGTAGTTGATTCCTTATCTTATCATTTGGTATCAGAGCTTCAGGCTCAAGATCGGATATATGTTTCCTTTGCGTTTCTTCTCAATTTAATTTTTATTTATTTTCATCTTTTTAGTTTTTAACCGACCCAAAGTTCAAAATTCAATCTTTGCTCTATTTAAAATTTTGAGAGGTGAGAATGAGAGCTTCATTTGTGTAAATGAGTGCAAACAGAGTGGCCTAAAATTCTTTGAATGTATACACGTGAGAGAGTGTTGTGAGGTCCTTTGTATTTCCATAACTTATTTTTTGCAGCAAAGTTTCACAAATAGATTCGAGGACGAATCCTCTTGAAGATGTGGAGAATGATATGAACCAAGAGACATCAATCATACAATATACTTCAATGAAGATGTGAAGAAAAGGTTGTCAAAATTATCAAAAGATGTTTCAATTCATGCTACGTTGAAGAAGAATAAAGTTTGATTGTTGTAAATTTGGGTGGGTTATAATTTAGAGTTATTGTATTTTAAGACTTTTTATTTAATTTCGGTTACATTTACATAATGGCTAATTATGGCCATAAAGGTGTGAATGTTACAACTTTTGGAATGCCTTTAATAGTTTCATTTTGAAGCTATATAAAGCCATGTTTGTTGTATTTGTAAGGTAGACTTGGAAAATATAGTAAAGAAGCATTTGTGCTTTTCTTTAGCCAATGGCTAAGTTTCTTTGCAACTCTATGTAGCTTAGGTTGCATGTAGAATCATTCAAGCTCGATATGATCAGTCTTGCTTGTGGAGTGATTTGAATCTCAAACAAGGTTTGAGATATTTGATCAACAAGAATCATTCAAGCTAGACATGATCGATCTTGCTTCTGGAGTGATTCGAATCTCAAACAAAGTGTTCTTGGCTTGAGATATTCGATCAACAAGGTAATCCGAATCTTATTCCCCTTGTATTGATTCTTTATCTTATCACTTTTGATGTAGGTGATGGCTTGGATTCGAGGACGAATCCTTCTCAAGAGGGGGAGAATGATATGAACCACGACCAAGGAATTTTCATACCTCAAGGTCCAATTACAAGGACGAGAGCCAAGAAGCTACAACAAACTTTATACAGTTATATTCAAGCTATGGTGAGCTCATCAAAGGAAATTCTAGAAGACGCTGGAGACCTCCCTTATATGTTGTGCAAAGTTGAGGTTCAAGAAAGAGATGAATTAAATGCACTTTAAGTTGCATTTAATGAACTCCGCTGAATTTATCAAATAGTCCAAGGATGACTAATAAGCACATTTTATTATTTGCATTATTTAATTATAGTTTAACTATTTGTTTGTCATATTTAAGCTAGTTTTAAATATAGGAGTTAAGGTTATATTGTAACCCACATAGGTTACTATATTCCACCATTAACTAGCCATTTAAATATGGAGGTTATGGGTATTTCTCATTTACTAGCTCATTTAATTTGGGAGTTATGTATGACATAGGTTAAGGTTGTAAAGGCTATATAAAGCCTTCTTTTCTTTGATTAGACATCAGATTTTGGAATTAAGAATAGAATTTTATTTTAGCTTTGTTGAGAGCTAAATTTTCTTTGCAAATTCTTGTGTTTAGAACTTGCATGTAGAGTCATTCAAGTGGTATTGATCAAATCTCTTGTGGAGTGATTCGAATCACGAGTTTAGAAACGAGTTTTCTTTACTCTTGATCTTGATCATCAAGGTAATCCGTTCCATACTTTCCCTTGGGTTGATTTCCATATCATACTTCAAACGTCCCAAATTAGGGTTTCCGAATTAGAGTTCGATTTTAAGAACTCTTTTACTGTTTTATGCAATCCGTTTCTTCGAAATTCTATTCTAATTCTATATGCCTGATCATTTCCCACAGAATTTTTGAAAAACGTTGACCGTGACTCCGTTTTTTTTACCACGTACTTCAAACGTCCAAGATTCTGATTTTCGAATTAGGGTTTCAAGTTTAAGCACTCTTTTATTGTTTCATGCACCTCTTCTTAGAAATTCTATAATAATTCATTATGCCTAATCATTACTGACAGAAATTTCTAAAAACATTGACCGTGACTCGGTTTTTTTTATCATGTACTTCAAACGTCACAGATTAGGGTTTTCGAATTACGGTTTCAATTTTAAGCACTCTTTTACTGATTTTTACACTCTGTTTCTTGGACATTCTATTTTAATTCATCAAGCCTAATCATTGGCAACGAAAGTTTCAAAAAACGTCAACTGTGACTCATTTTTTTTAGCACATACTTCAAACGTCCCAGATTAGGGTTCGATTTTAATCACTCTTTTACAGTTCTATGCAGTCCGTTTCTACATAATTCTGTTCTAATTCAACATGCCTGATCATTACCGATAGGAATTTTGAAAAACATCAACCGTGACTCGATTTTTTTAGCATGTACTTCAAACGTTACAGATTAGGGTTTTGAATTAGGGTTTCGATTTTAAGCACTCTTGTACTGTTTTATGCACTCCGTTTCTTTGAAATTCTATTCTAATTCAACATGCCTGATCATTACCGACGGAAATTTCGAAAAACATTGACCGTGAATCGGTTTTTTTAGCATGTACTTCAAACGTCACAGATTAGGGTTTCCAAATTAGGGTTTCAATTTTAAGCACTCTTTTACTGTTTTTTACAGTCCATTTCTTCGACAATCTATATTAAATCATCAAGCCGAATCATTAACAACGAAAGTTTCAAAAAACGTCAAACGTTACTCAGTTTTTTTAGCACGTACTTCAAACGTCCCAGATTAAGGTTCGATTTTAATCACTCTTTTACTGTTATATGCAGTCTGTTTCTTCGAAATTCTATTCTAATTCAACATGCCTGATCCTTACCGATAGGAATTTCGAAAAACGTCAACCGTGACTCGATTTTTTTAGCATGTACCTCAAACGTCACAGATTAGGATTTTCGAATAAGGGTTTCGATTTTAAGCACTCTTTGACTATTTTGTTTACTCCGTTTCTTCGACATAATACTCTAAATCATCAAGCCTAATCATTGGCAATGAAAGTTTCAAAAAATGTCGACCGTGGTTCAGTTTTTTTAGAACGTACTTCAAACGTCCAAGATTAAGGTTTGATTTTAATCACTCTTGTACTATTTTATGCATTCTGTTTCTTTGAAATTCTATTCTTTATCAATATTGCTGATTATAACTGATAGAAGTTCTTAAAAACATCGACTGTGACTTAGTTTTTTTAGCACGTACTTCAAACGTCCCAGATAATGGTTTCTGAATTACCGTTTGATTTTAAGCACTCTTTTACTGTTTTATGCACTCCGTTTCTTCGAAATTCTACTGTAATTCAACATGCCTGATCATTACCGAAGGAAATTTCTAAAAACGTTGACCGTGACTCGATTGTTTTAGCATGTACTTCAAACATCCCAAATTAGGGTTTCCGAATTAGAGTTCAATTTTAAGCACTCTTTTACTGTTTTATGCAATCCGTTTCTTCGAAATTCTATTCTAATTCTATATGCCTGATCATTTCCCACAGAAATTTCGAAAAATGTTGACCGTGACTCCGTTTTTTTTACAACATACTTCGAACGTCCAAGATTCCGGTTTTCGAATTACGGTTTTGATTTTATGCACTCTTTTATTGTTTCATGCACACCTCTTCTTAGAAATTCTATAATAATTCATTAAGCCTGATCATTACCGATAGAAATTTTGAAAAACGTTGACCGTGACTTGGTTTTTTTTATCATGTACTTCAAACGTCACAGGTTAGGGTTTCTGAATTAGGTTTTCGATTTTCAGCACCCTTTTACTGCTTTTACACTCCGTTTCTTCGACATTCTATTTTGATTCATCAAGTCTAATTCATTGGCAACAAAAGTTTCAAAAAACGTCGACCGTGACTCAGTTTTTTTAGCACGTACTTCAAACGTCCCAGATTAGGGTTCGATTTTAATCTCTCTTTTACAGTTCTATTTTTTTAGCACGTACTTCAAACGTCCCAGATTAGGGTTCGATTTTAATCTCTCTTTTACAGTTCTATGCAGTCCGTTTCTTCGAAATTCTATTCTGATTAGGGTTCGATTTTAATCTCTCTTTTACAGTTCTATGCAGTCCGTTTCTTCGAAATTCTATTCTAATTCAACATGGATTTTAATCTCTCTTTTACAGTTCTATGCAGTCCGTTTCTTCGAAATTCTATTCTAATTCAACATGCCTGATCATTACCACAGGAATTTCAAAAAACATCAACCGTGACTCGATTTTTTTAGCATGTACTGCAAACGTCACAGATTAGGGTTTTCGATATAGGGTTTCGATTTTAGGCACTCTTTTACTGTTTTTTTTTTGTACTCCGTTTCTTCGACATTCTATTCTAAATCATCAAGCCTAATCATTGGCAATGAAAATTTGAAAAAACGTCGACCGTGGCTCAGTTTTTTTAGCACGTACTTCAAACGTCCAAGGCAATGAAAATTTGAAAAAACGTCGACCGTGGCTCAGTTTTTTTAGCACGTACTTCAAACGTCCAAGATTATGGTTCGATTTTAATCACTCTTTTACTGTTTTATGCACTCCGTGTCTTTGAAACTCTATTCTAAATCAATATTCCTGATCATTCCTGATAGAAGTTCTTAAAAACGTCGACTGTGACTCGGTTTTTTAGCACGTACTTCAAACGTCCCAAATAAGGGTTTCCAAATTAGAGTTTGATTTTAAGCACTCTTTTACTGTTTTATGCACTCTGTTTCTTCGCAATTCTATTCTAATTCAACATGCCTGATCGTTACCTACGGAATTTCGAAAAACGTGGACCGTGACTTGGTTTTTTTAGCATGTACTTCAAACGTCCCAGATTAGGGTTTTCGAATTAAGGTTTCGATTTTAAGCTCTCTTTTACTGTTTTTTACACTCCATTTCTTCGATATTCTATTTTAAATCATAAAGCCTAATCATTCGCAACGAAAGATTCAAAAAACGTCGACCGTTACTCGGTGTTTTTAGCACGTACTTCAAACGTCGCAGATTAAGGTTCAATTTTAATCACTCTTTTACTGTTCTATGCAGTCTGTTTCTCCGAAATTCTATTCTAATTCAACATGACTGATCATTACCGAAAGGAATTTCGAAAAACGTCAATCGTGACTCGGTTTTTTTAGCATGTACCTCAAACGTCACAGATTGAGTTTTCGAATTACAGTTTGGTTTTAAGCACTTTTTTACTGTTTTATGTACTCCGTTTCTTCAAACTTCTATTGGAATTCAATATGCCTGATCATTACCGACGAAAATTTCCAAAAACGTTGAACGTAATTCGATTTTTTTAGCATGTACTTCAAACGTCTCAGATTTGGGTTTCCGAATTAGAGTCTGATTTTAAGCACTCTTTTACTGTTTTATGTACTCCGTTTCTTCAAACTTCTATTGGAATTCAATATGCCTGATCATTACCGACGAAAATTTCCAAAAACGTTGAACGTAATTCGATTTTTTTAGCATGTACTGCAAACGTCACAGATTAGGGTTTTCGATATAGGGTTTCGATTTTAGGCACTCTTTTACTGTTTTTTTTTTTGTACTCCGTTTCTTCGACATTCTATTCTAAATCATCAAGCCTAATCATTGGCAATGAAAATTTGAAAAAACGTCGACCGTGGCTCAGTTTTTTTAGCACGTACTTCAAATGTCCCAGATTAGGGTTCGATTTTAAGCATTCTTTTACTGTTTTATGCACTCTGTTTCTTCTAAATTCTATTCTAATTCAACATGCCTGATCATTACCGACAGGAATTTCGAAAAACGTCGACCGTGACTCGGTTTTTTTAGCATGTACTTCAAACGTCCCAGATTTGGGTTTCCGAATTAGAGTCTGATTTTAAGCACTCTTTTACTGTTTTATGTACTCCGTTTCTTCAAACTTCTATTGGAATTCAATATGCCTGATCATTACCGACGAAAATTTCCAAAAACGTTGAACGTAATTCGATTTTTTTAGCATGTACTGCAAACGTCACAGATTAGGGTTTTCGATATAGGGTTTCGATTTTAGGCACTCTTTTACTGTTTTTTTTTTTGTACTCCGTTTCTTCGACATTCTATTCTAAATCATCAAGCCTAATCATTGGCAATGAAAATTTGAAAAAACGTCGACCGTGGCTCAGTTTTTTTAGCACGTACTTCAAATGTCCCAGATTAGGGTTCGATTTTAAGCATTCTTTTACTGTTTTATGCACTCTGTTTCTTCTAAATTCTATTCTAATTCAACATGCCTGATCATTACCGACAGGAATTTCGAAAAACGTCGACCGTGACTCGGTTTTTTTAGCATGTACTTCAAACGTCCCAGATTTGGGTTTCCGAATTAGAGTCTGATTTTAAGCACTCTTTTACTGTTTTATGTACTCCGTTTCTTCAAACTTCTATTGGAATTCAATATGCCTGATCATTACCGACGAAAATTTCCAAAAACGTTGAACGTAATTCGATTTTTTTAGCATGTACTGCAAACGTCACAGATTAGGGTTTTCGATATAGGGTTTCGATTTTAGGCACTCTTTTACTGTTTTTTTTTTTGTACTCCGTTTCTTCGACATTCTATTCTAAATCATCAAGCCTAATCATTGGCAATGAAAATTTGAAAAAACGTCGACCGTGGCTCAGTTTTTTTAGCACGTACTTCAAATGTCCCAGATTAGGGTTCGATTTTAAGCATTCTTTTACTGTTTTATGCACTCTGTTTCTTCTAAATTCTATTCTAATTCAACATGCCTGATCATTACCGACAGGAATTTCGAAAAACGTCGACCGTGACTCGGTTTTTTTAGCATGTACTTCAAACGTCCCAGATTTGGGTTTCCGAATTAGAGTCTGATTTTAAGCACTCTTTTACTGTTTTATGTACTCCGTTTCTTCAAACTTCTATTGGAATTCAATATGCCTGATCATTACCGACGAAAATTTCCAAAAACGTTGAACGTAATTCGATTTTTTTAGCATGTACTGCAAACGTCACAGATTAGGGTTTTCGATATAGGGTTTCGATTTTAGGCACTCTTTTACTGTTTTTTTTTTTGTACTCCGTTTCTTCGACATTCTATTCTAAATCATCAAGCCTAATCATTGGCAATGAAAATTTGAAAAAACGTCGACCGTGGCTCAGTTTTTTTAGCACGTACTTCAAATGTCCCAGATTAGGGTTCGATTTTAAGCATTCTTTTACTGTTTTATGCACTCTGTTTCTTCTAAATTCTATTCTAATTCAACATGCCTGATCATTACCGACAGGAATTTCGAAAAACGTCAATCGTGACTCGGTTTTTTTAGCATGTACCTCAAACGTCACAGATTAGGGTTTTCGAATTACAGTTTGATTTTAAGCACTCTTTTACTGTTTTATGTACTCCGTTTCTTCAAACTTCTATTGGAATTCAATATGCCTGATCATTACCGACGAAAATTTCCAAAAACGTTGAACGTAATTCGATTTTTTTAGCATGTACTTCAAACGTCTGAATTAAAGTTCGATTTTATGCACTCTTTTACTTTTTTATGCAATCCGTTTCTTCGAAATTCTATTCTAATTCTATATGCCTGATTATTACCCAGAGAAATTTCAAAAAACGTTGACGGTGACTCCGTTATTTTAGCACGTTCTTCAAACGTCAAAGATTCTGGTTTCCGAATTAGGGTTTTAATTTTAAGCTCTCTTTTATTGTTTCATACGCACCTCTTCTTAGAAATTCTATAATAATTCATTATGCCTGATCATTACCGATAGAAATTTTGAAAAACGTTGACCGTGACTTGGTTTTTTTTATCATGTACTTCAAACGTCACAGATTAGGGTTTATGAATTAGATTTTCAATTTTAAGCACTCTTTTACTCATTTTTACACTCTGTTTCTTCGACATTCTATTTTAATTCATCAAGCCTAATCATTGGCAACTAAAGTTTCAAAAAACGTCGACCGTGACTCAGTTTTTTTAGCACGTACTTCAAATGTCCCAGATTAGGGTTCGATTTTAATCTCTCTTTTACAGTTCTATGCAGTCCGTTTCTTCGAAATTCTATTCTAATTCAACATGCCTGATCATTACCGACAGGAATTTCGAAAAACGTCGACCGTGACTCGGTTTTTTTAGCATGTACCTCAAACGTCACAGATTAGAGCTTTCGAATTAGGGTTTCGACTTTAAGCACTCTTTGACTGTTTTGTTTACTCCGTTTCTTCGACATTCTATTCTAAATCATTAAGCCTAATCATTGGCAATGAAAGTTTCAAAAAACGTCGGCCGTGGCTCAGTTTTTTTTAAATCATTAAGCCTAATCATTGGCAATGAAAGTTTCAAAAAACGTCGGCCGTGGCTCAGTTTTTTTAGCACGTACTTCAAACGTCCAAGATTAAGGTTCGATTTTAATCACTCTGTTACTTTTATGCACTCCATTTCTTTGAAATTCTATTCTAAATCAATATTCCTGATCAAAACTGATAAAAGTTCTTAAAAACATCGACTGTGACTCGGTTTTTTTAGCACGTACTTCAAACGTCCTAGATAAAGGTTTCCGAATTACAATTTGATTTTAAGCACCCTTTTACTGTTTTATGCACTCCGTTTCTTCGAAATTCTGCTCTAATTCAACATGCCTGATTATTACCGACGAAAATTTTGAAAAACGTTGACCGTAATTCGATTTTTTTAGCATGTACTTCAAACGTACCAAATTAGGGTTTCCGAATTAGAGTTCGATTTTATGCACTCTTTAACTGTTTTATGCAATCCGTTTCTTCGAAATTCTAATCTAATTCTATATGCCTGATCATTACCCACAGAAATTTCGAAAAACGTTGACCGTGACTCCGTTTTTACCACGTACTTCAAACGTCCAAGATTCTGGTTTCCGAATTAGTGCTTCCATTTTAAGCACTTTTTTATTGTTTATGCACTCCGTTTCTTGAAAATGGTATTCTAATTCATTATGCCTGATCATTACCCAAAGAAATTTCGAAAAACAATGACCGTGACTCGTTTTTTTTAGCTTGTACTTCAAACGTCTTAGATTAGGGCTTCCAAATTAGGGTTCGACTTTCAGCACTCTTTTATTGTCTTATGCACTCCGTTTCTTAGAAATTCTATTCTAATTCGTTATGCATGATCAATACACACAGAAATTTTGAAAAACTTCGACCGGGACTCGATTTTTTGACCATGTACTTCAACAAACGTCGACCGTGACTCAGTTTTTTTTAGCATGTACTTCAAACGTCCAAGATTAGGGTTCGATTTTAAGCACTCTTTTACTGTTTTATGCACTCTGATTCTTCGAAATTCTATTCTAAATCATTATGCCTCATCATTCACCATAAATGTTTTGAAAAACGTCGAGTGTGACTCGGTTTTTTATCACGTAATTCAAACGTCACATATTAGGGTTTCCGAACTAGAGTTCGATTTTGAAGCACTCTTTTACTGTTTTATGCACTTCATTTCTTAGAAATTCTATTCTAATTCATTATGCCTGATCATTACTCACAGAAATTTCGAAAAACATTGACTAAGACTGGATTTTTTTAGCATTTACTTCAAACGTCCCAGATTAGGGTTTTTAGCACGTACTTCAAACGTCCCTGATTAAGGTTTCGATTTTAAGCACTCTTTTACTATTTTTTACACTCCGTTTCTTCGACATTCTGTTCTAAATCATCAAGCCTAATCATTCGCCAAGAAAGTTTCAAAAAACGTCGACCGTGACTCAGTTTTTTTTAGCATGTACTTTTTTATTGTTTATGCACTCCGTTTCTTGAAAATGGTATTCTAATTCATTATGCCTGATCATTACCCAAAGAAATTTCGAAAAACAATGACCGTGACTCGTTTTTTTTAGCTTGTACTTCAAACGTCTTAGATTAGGGCTTCCAAATTAGGGTTCGACTTTCAGCACTCTTTTATTGTCTTATGCACTCCGTTTCTTAGAAATTCTATTCTAATTCGTTATGCATGATCAATACACACAGAAATTTTGAAAAACTTCGACCGGGACTCGATTTTTTGACCATGTACTTCAACAAACGTCGACCGTGACTCAGTTTTTTTTAGCATGTACTTCAAACGTCCAAGATTAGGGTTCGATTTTAAGCACTCTTTTACTGTTTTATGCACTCTGATTCTTCGAAATTCTATTCTAAATCATTATGCCTCATCATTCACCATAAATGTTTTGAAAAACGTCGAGTGTGACTCGGTTTTTTATCACGTAATTCAAACGTCACATATTAGGGTTTCCGAACT
Organism: Cucurbita moschata; assembly: GCF_002738365.1. Taxonomy (NCBI): domain Eukaryota; kingdom Viridiplantae; phylum Streptophyta; class Magnoliopsida; order Cucurbitales; family Cucurbitaceae; genus Cucurbita; species Cucurbita moschata. The sequence continues at coordinate 48,774 of NW_019268671.1, forward strand.
AGAGTTCGATTTTGAAGCACTCTTTTACTGTTTTATGCACTTCATTTCTTAGAAATTCTATTCTAATTCATTATGCCTGATCATTACTCACAGAAATTTCGAAAAACATTGACTAAGACTGGATTTTTTTAGCATTTACTTCAAACGTCCCAGATTAGGGTTTTTAGCACGTACTTCAAACGTCCCTGATTAAGGTTTCGATTTTAAGCACTCTTTTACTATTTTTTACACTCCGTTTCTTCGACATTCTGTTCTAAATCATCAAGCCTAATCATTCGCCAAGAAAGTTTCAAAAAACGTCGACCGTGACTCAGTTTTTTTTAGCATGTACTTTTTTATTGTTTATGCACTCCGTTTCTTGAAAATGGTATTCTAATTCATTATGCCTGATCATTACCCAAAGAAATTTCGAAAAACAATGACCGTGACTCGTTTTTTTTAGCTTGTACTTCAAACGTCTTAGATTAGGGCTTCCAAATTAGGGTTCGACTTTCAGCACTCTTTTATTGTCTTATGCACTCCGTTTCTTAGAAATTCTATTCTAATTCGTTATGCATGATCAATACACACAGAAATTTTGAAAAACTTCGACCGGGACTCGATTTTTTGACCATGTACTTCAACAAACGTCGACCGTGACTCAGTTTTTTTTAGCATGTACTTCAAACGTCCAAGATTAGGGTTCGATTTTAAGCACTCTTTTACTGTTTTATGCACTCTGATTCTTCGAAATTCTATTCTAAATCATTATGCCTCATCATTCACCATAAATGTTTTGAAAAACGTCGAGTGTGACTCGGTTTTTTATCACGTAATTCAAACGTCACATATTAGGGTTTCCGAACTAGAGTTCGATTTTGAAGCACTCTTTTACTGTTTTATGCACTCTGATTCTACGAAATTCTATTCTAAATCATTATGCCTGATCATACACCATAAATTTTTTGAAAAACGTCGACCGTGACTCGGTTTTTCAGCACGTAATTCAAACGTCACAGATTAGGGTTTCCGAATTAGAGTTCAATTTTGAAAAACTCTTTTATTGTTTTGTGTACTTCGTTTCTTAGAAATTCTATTCTAATTCGTTATGCATGATCATTACCCACAGAAATTTCGAACAACGTTGACCGTGACTCGATATTTTTAGCATGTACTTCAAACGTCCCAGATTAGGGTTTCGATTTTAAGCAATCTTTTACTGTTTTTTTACACTCCGTTTCTTCGACATTCTATTCAAAATCATCTAGCCTAATCATTCGCCATGAAAGTTTCAGAAAAACGTCGACCGTGACTCAGTTTTTTTAGCACGTACTTCAAACGTCCCAGATCAGGGTTCGATTATAAGCACTCTATTACAGTTTTTTACACTCCATTTCGTCGACATTCTATCCTATATCATCAAGCCTACTCATTCCACCCCCAAAAGATTCGAAAAGCGTCGACCGTGACTCGGTTTTATTAGCACGTACTTCATACATCCCAAATTAGGGTTCGATTTTAAGCACTCTTTTACTTTTTTATCCACTCAATTTCCACGAAATTCTATTCTAATTCATTATGTCTGTTCATTACCCACGGAAATTTCAAAAAACCGTTGACCGTGACTCGATTTTTTTAGCATGTAATTCAAACGTCCAAGATTCGTGTATCCGAATTACGGTTTCGATTTTAAGCACTCTTTTACTTTATTTTGCACTCTGTTTCCTCGACATTCTATTCTAAATCCTCAATCCGAATCATTCCGCATAAAGTTTCAAAAAACGTCGATCGTGACTAGGTTTTATTAGCACGTACTTTAAACATTCCAGATTAGGGTTTCGATTTTAAGCACTCTTTTATTGTTTTATGCACTCCGTTTCCTGGAAATTCTATTCTAATTCATAATGCCTGATCATTACACAAAGAAATTTCGAAAAACGTTGACCGTGACTTGGTTTTTTTAGCTAGTACTTCAAACATCTTAGATTAGGGCTTTCGAATTAGGGTTCATCTTTCAGCACTCTTTTATTGTCTTATGCACTCCGTTTCTTAGAAATTCTATTCTAATTCGTTATGCCTGATCATTACCCACAGAATTTTTGAAAAACTTCGACCGGGACTCGGTTTTTTAGCACGTACTTCAAACGTCCCTGATTAAGGTTTCGATTTTAAGCACTCTTTTACTATTTTTTACACTCCGTTTCTTCGACATTCTGTTCTAAATCATCAAGCCTAATCATTCGCCAAGAAAGTTTCAAAAAACGTCGACCGTGACTCAGTTTTTTTTAGCATGTACTTCAAACGTCCAAGATTAGGGTGCGATTTTAAGCACTCTTTTACTATTTTATGCACTCTGATTCTTCGAAATTCTATTGTAAATCATTATGCCTGATCATTCACCATAAATGTTTTGAAAAACGTCGACCGTCACTCGGTTTTTTTAGCACGTAATTCAAACGTCACAGATTAGGGTTTGCGAACTAGAGTTCGATTTTGAAGCACTCTTTTACTGTTTTATGCACTCCGTTTCTTAGAAATTCTATTCTAATTCATTATGCCTGATCATTACCCACAGAAATTTCGAAAAACGTTGACTAAGACTCGATATTTTTAGCATGTACTTCGAACGTCACAAATTATGGTTTCCGAATTAATGTTCGATTTTGAAGCACTCTTTTATTTTTTTGTGCACTTCGTTTCTTAGAAATTCTGTTCTAATTCGTTATGCCTGATTATTACCCACAGAAATTTCGAACAACGTTGATCGTGACTCGATATTTTTAGCATGTATTTCGAACGTCCCATATTAGGGTTTCGATTTTAAGCACTCTTTTACTGTTTCTTTACAGTCCGTTTCTTCGACATTCTATTCAAAATCATCTAGCCTAATCATTCGACACGAAAGTTTCAAAAAACGTCGACCGTGACTCAGTTTTTTTAGCACGTACTTCAAACGTCCCAGATCAGAGTTCGATTTTAAGCACTCTATTACTGTCTTTTACACTCCGTTTCGTCGACATTCTATCCTATATCATCAAGCCTACTCATTCCATCCCTAAAAGATTCGAAAAGCGTCGACCGTGACTCGGTTTTATTAGCACGTACTTCATACGTCTCAGATTAGGGTTCGATTTTAAGCATTCTTTTACTGTTTTATGCACTCAATTTCCACGAAATTCTATTCTAATTCATTATATCTGTTCATTACCCACCGAAATTTCAAAATACCGTTGACCGTGACTTGGTTTTTTTAGCATGTACTTCAAACGTCCAAGATTCTGGTTTCCGAATTAGGGTTTCGATTTTAACCACTCTTTTACTTTTTTTTGCACTCTGTTTCCTCGACATTCTATTCTAAATCCTCAATCCGAAGCATTCCGCATAAAAGTTTCGAAGAACGTCGACCGTGACAAGGTTTTATTAGCACGTACTTTAAACTTTCCAGATTAGGGTTTCGATTTTAAGCACTCTTTTATTGTTTTATGCACTCCGTTTCCTGGAAATTCTATTCTAATTCGTTATGCCTGATCATTACCCACAAAAATTTAGAAAAACTTCGACCGAGACTCGATTTATTAGCACGTAATTCAAACGTCCCAGAGTAAGGTTTCGATTTTAAGCACTCTTTTACTATTTTTTACACTTCGTTTCTTCGACATTCTGTTCTAAATCATCAAGCCTAATCATTCGCCACAAAAGTTTCAAAAAACGTCAACCTCGACTCAGTTTTTTTTAGCATGTACTTCAAACGTCCAAGATTAGGGTTCGATTTTAATCACTCTTTTACTGTTTTATGCACTCTGATTCTACGAAATTCTATTCTAAATCATTATGCCTGATCATACACCATAAATTTTTTGAAAAACGTCGACCGTGACTCGGTTTTTCAGCACGTAATTCAAACGTCACAGATTAGGGTTTCCGAATTAGAGTTCAATTTTGAAAAACTCTTTTATTGTTTTGTGTACTTCGTTTCTTAGAAATTCTATTCTAATTCGTTATGCATGATCATTACCCACAGAAATTTCGAACAACGTTGACCGTGACTCGATATTTTTAGCATGTACTTCAAACGTCCCAGATTAGGGTTTCGATTTTAAGCACTCTTTTACTGTTTTTTTACACTCCGTTTCTTCGACATTCTATTCAAAATCATCTAGCCTAATCATTCGCCATGAAAGTTTCAGAAAAACGTCGACCGTGACTCAGTTTTTTTAGCACGTACTTCAAACGTCCCAGATCAGGGTTCGATTATAAGCACTCTATTACAGTTTTTTACACTCCATTTCGTCGACATTCTATCCTATATCATCAAGCCTACTCATTCCACCCCCAAAAGATTCGAAAAGCGTCGACCGTGACTCGGTTTTATTAGCACGTACTTCATACATCCCAAATTAGGGTTCGATTTTAAGCACTCTTTTACTTTTTTATCCACTCAATTTCCACGAAATTCTATTCTAATTCATTATGTCTGTTCATTACCCACGGAAATTTCAAAAAACCGTTGACCGTGACTCGATTTTTTTAGCATGTAATTCAAACGTCCAAGATTCGTGTATCCGAATTACGGTTTCGATTTTAAGCACTCTTTTACTTTATTTTGCACTCTGTTTCCTCGACATTCTATTCTAAATCCTCAATCCGAATCATTCCGCATAAAGTTTCAAAAAACGTCGATCGTGACTAGGTTTTATTAGCACGTACTTTAAACATTCCAGATTAGGGTTTCGATTTTAAGCACTCTTTTATTGTTTTATGCACTCCGTTTCCTGGAAATTCTATTCTAATTCATAATGCCTGATCATTACACAAAGAAATTTCGAAAAACGTTGACCGTGACTTGGTTTTTTTAGCTAGTACTTCAAACATCTTAGATTAGGGCTTTCGAATTAGGGTTCATCTTTCAGCACTCTTTTATTGTCTTATGCACTCCGTTTCTTAGAAATTCTATTCTAATTCGTTATGCCTGATCATTACCCACAGAATTTTTGAAAAACTTCGACCGGGACTCGGTTTTTTAGCACGTACTTCAAACGTCCCTGATTAAGGTTTCGATTTTAAGCACTCTTTTACTATTTTTTACACTCCGTTTCTTCGACATTCTGTTCTAAATCATCAAGCCTAATCATTCGCCAAGAAAGTTTCAAAAAACGTCGACCGTGACTCAGTTTTTTTTAGCATGTACTTCAAACGTCCAAGATTAGGGTGCGATTTTAAGCACTCTTTTACTATTTTATGCACTCTGATTCTTCGAAATTCTATTGTAAATCATTATGCCTGATCATTCACCATAAATGTTTTGAAAAACGTCGACCGTCACTCGGTTTTTTTAGCACGTAATTCAAACGTCACAGATTAGGGTTTGCGAACTAGAGTTCGATTTTGAAGCACTCTTTTACTGTTTTATGCACTCCGTTTCTTAGAAATTCTATTCTAATTCATTATGCCTGATCATTACCCACAGAAATTTCGAAAAACGTTGACTAAGACTCGATATTTTTAGCATGTACTTCGAACGTCACAAATTATGGTTTCCGAATTAATGTTCGATTTTGAAGCACTCTTTTATTTTTTTGTGCACTTCGTTTCTTAGAAATTCTGTTCTAATTCGTTATGCCTGATTATTACCCACAGAAATTTCGAACAACGTTGATCGTGACTCGATATTTTTAGCATGTATTTCGAACGTCCCATATTAGGGTTTCGATTTTAAGCACTCTTTTACTGTTTCTTTACAATCCGTTTCTTCGACATTCTATTCAAAATCATCTAGCCTAATCATTCGACACGAAAGTTTCAAAAAACGTCGACCGTGACTCAGTTTTTTTAGCACGTACTTCAAACGTCCCAGATCAGAGTTCGATTTTAAGCACTCTATTACTGTCTTTTACACTCCGTTTCGTCGACATTCTATCCTATATCATCAAGCCTACTCATTCCATCCCTAAAAGATTCGAAAAGCGTCGACCGTGACTCGGTTTTATTAGCACGTACTTCATACGTCTCAGATTAGGGTTCGATTTTAAGCATTCTTTTACTGTTTTATGCACTCAATTTCCACGAAATTCTATTCTAATTCATTATATCTGTTCATTACCCACCGAAATTTCAAAAAACCGTTGACCGTGACTTGGTTTTTTTAGCATGTACTTCAAACGTCCAAGATTCTGGTTTCCGAATTAGGGTTTCGATTTTAACCACTCTTTTACTTTTTTTTGCACTCTGTTTCCTCGACATTCTATTCTAAATCCTCAATCCGAAGCATTCCGCATAAAAGTTTCGAAGAACGTCGACCGTGACAAGGTTTTATTAGCACGTACTTTAAACTTTCCAGATTAGGGTTTCGATTTTAAGCACTCTTTTATTGTTTTATGCACTCCGTTTCCTGGAAATTCTATTCTAATTCGTTATGCCTGATCATTACCCACAAAAATTTAGAAAAACTTCGACCGAGACTCGATTTATTAGCACGTAATTCAAACGTCCCAGAGTAAGGTTTCGATTTTAAGCACTCTTTTACTATTTTTTACACTTCGTTTCTTCGACATTCTGTTCTAAATCATCAAGCCTAATCATTCGCCACAAAAGTTTCAAAAAACGTCAACCTCGACTCAGTTTTTTTTAGCATGTACTTCAAACGTCCAAGATTAGGGTTCGATTTTAATCACTCTTTTACTGTTTTATGCACTCTGATTCTACGAAATTCTATTCTAAATCATTATGCCTGATCATACACCATAAATTTTTTGAAAAACGTCGACCGTGACTCGGTTTTTCAGCACGTAATTCAAACGTCACAGATTAGGGTTTCCGAATTAGAGTTCAATTTTGAAAAACTCTTTTATTGTTTTGTGTACTTCGTTTCTTAGAAATTCTATTCTAATTCGTTATGCATGATCATTACCCACAGAAATTTCGAACAACGTTGACCGTGACTCGATATTTTTAGCATGTACTTCAAACGTCCCAGATTAGGGTTTCGATTTTAAGCACTCTTTTACTGTTTTTTTACACTCCGTTTCTTCGACATTCTATTCAAAATCATCTAGCCTAATCATTCGCCATGAAAGTTTCAGAAAAACGTCGACCGTGACTCAGTTTTTTTAGCACGTACTTCAAACGTCCCAGATCAGGGTTCGATTATAAGCACTCTATTACAGTTTTTTACACTCCATTTCGTCGACATTCTATCCTATATCATCAAGCCTACTCATTCCACCCCCAAAAGATTCGAAAAGCGTCGACCGTGACTCGGTTTTATTAGCACGTACTTCATACATCCCAAATTAGGGTTCGATTTTAAGCACTCTTTTACTTTTTTATCCACTCAATTTCCACGAAATTCTATTCTAATTCATTATGTCTGTTCATTACCCACGGAAATTTCAAAAAACCGTTGACCGTGACTCGATTTTTTTAGCATGTAATTCAAACGTCCAAGATTCGTGTATCCGAATTACGGTTTCGATTTTAAGCACTCTTTTACTTTATTTTGCACTCTGTTTCCTCGACATTCTATTCTAAATCCTCAATCCGAATCATTCCGCATAAAGTTTCAAAAAACGTCGATCGTGACTAGGTTTTATTAGCACGTACTTTAAACATTCCAGATTAGGGTTTCGATTTTAAGCACTCTTTTATTGTTTTATGCACTCCGTTTCCTGGAAATTCTATTCTAATTCATAATGCCTGATCATTACACAAAGAAATTTCGAAAAACGTTGACCGTGACTTGGTTTTTTTAGCTAGTACTTCAAACATCTTAGATTAGGGCTTTCGAATTAGGGTTCATCTTTCAGCACTCTTTTATTGTCTTATGCACTCCGTTTCTTAGAAATTCTATTCTAATTCGTTATGCCTGATCATTACCCACAGAATTTTTGAAAAACTTCGACCGGGACTCGGTTTTTTAGCACGTACTTCAAACGTCCCTGATTAAGGTTTCGATTTTAAGCACTCTTTTACTATTTTTTACACTCCGTTTCTTCGACATTCTGTTCTAAATCATCAAGCCTAATCATTCGCCAAGAAAGTTTCAAAAAACGTCGACCGTGACTCAGTTTTTTTTAGCATGTACTTCAAACGTCCAAGATTAGGGTGCGATTTTAAGCACTCTTTTACTATTTTATGCACTCTGATTCTTCGAAATTCTATTGTAAATCATTATGCCTGATCATTCACCATAAATGTTTTGAAAAACGTCGACCGTCACTCGGTTTTTTTAGCACGTAATTCAAACGTCACAGATTAGGGTTTGCGAACTAGAGTTCGATTTTGAAGCACTCTTTTACTGTTTTATGCACTCCGTTTCTTAGAAATTCTATTCTAATTCATTATGCCTGATCATTACCCACAGAAATTTCGAAAAACGTTGACTAAGACTCGATATTTTTAGCATGTACTTCGAACGTCACAAATTATGGTTTCCGAATTAATGTTCGATTTTGAAGCACTCTTTTATTTTTTTGTGCACTTCGTTTCTTAGAAATTCTGTTCTAATTCGTTATGCCTGATTATTACCCACAGAAATTTCGAACAACGTTGATCGTGACTCGATATTTTTAGCATGTATTTCGAACGTCCCATATTAGGGTTTCGATTTTAAGCACTCTTTTACTGTTTCTTTACAGTCCGTTTCTTCGACATTCTATTCAAAATCATCTAGCCTAATCATTCGACACGAAAGTTTCAAAAAACGTCGACCGTGACTCAGTTTTTTTAGCACGTACTTCAAACGTCCCAGATCAGAGTTCGATTTTAAGCACTCTATTACTGTCTTTTACACTCCGTTTCGTCGACATTCTATCCTATATCATCAAGCCTACTCATTCCATCCCTAAAAGATTCGAAAAGCGTCGACCGTGACTCGGTTTTATTAGCACGTACTTCATACGTCTCAGATTAGGGTTCGATTTTAAGCATTCTTTTACTGTTTTATGCACTCAATTTCCACGAAATTCTATTCTAATTCATTATATCTGTTCATTACCCACCGAAATTTCAAAATACCGTTGACCGTGACTTGGTTTTTTTAGCATGTACTTCAAACGTCCAAGATTCTGGTTTCCGAATTAGGGTTTCGATTTTAACCACTCTTTTACTTTTTTTTGCACTCTGTTTCCTCGACATTCTATTCTAAATCCTCAATCCGAAGCATTCCGCATAAAAGTTTCGAAGAACGTCGACCGTGACAAGGTTTTATTAGCACGTACTTTAAACATTCCAGATTAGGGTTTCGATTTTAAGCACTCTTTTATTGTTTTATGCACTCCGTTTCCTGGAAATTCTATTCTAATTCATAATGCCTGATCATTACACAAAGAAATTACTCCATGACTCGGTTTTTTTAGCTTATACTTCAAACGTCTTAAATTAGGGCTTCCGAATTAGAGTTCAACTTTCAGCACTCTTTTATTGTCTTATGCACTCTGTTTCTTAGAAATTCTATTCTAATTCGTTATGCCTGATCATTACCCATAGAAATTTTTAAAAACTTCGATCGGGACTCGGTATTTTAGCATGTACTTCAAATGTCCCAGATTAAGGTTTCGATTTAAAGCACTCTTTTACTATTTATTACACTCCGATTCTTCGACATTCTGTTCTAAATCATCAAGCCTAATCATTCGCCACGAAAGTTTCGAAAAACGTCGACCGTGACTCAGCTTTTTTTTAGCATGTACTTCAAACGAACAAGATTAGGGTTCGATTTTAAGCACTCTTTTACTGTTTTATGCACTCTGAGTCTTCGAAATACTATTCCAAATCATTATGCCTGATCATTCACCATAAATGTTTTGAAAAACGTCAACCGTGACTCGATTTTTTTAGCACGTAATTCAAACGTCACAGATTAGGGTTTGTGAACTAGAGTTTGATTTTGAAGCACTCTTTTACTGTTTTATGCACTCCGTTTCTTAGAAATTCTATTCTAATTCATTATGCCTGATTATTACCCACAGAAATTTCGAAAAACGTTGACTAAGACTCGATTTTTTCTAGCATGTACTTCAAACGTCCCAGATTAGGGTTTCTGAATTAAGGTTCGATTTGAAGCACTCTTTTATTGTTTTGTGCACTCCGTTTCTTAGAAATTCTATTCTAATTCGTTATGCCTCATCATTACCCACAGAAATTTCGAACAACGTTGACCGTAACTCGATTTTTTTAGCATGTACTTCAAACGTCCTAGATTAGGGTTTCGATTTTATGCACTCTTTTACTATTTTTTTACACTCCGTTTCTTCAACATTCTATTCAAAATAATCTAGCCTAATCATTCGCCACGAAAGTTTAAAAAAACATCGACCGTGGCTCAGTTTTTTTAGCACGTATTTCCTACGTCCCAAATCAGGGTTCAATTTTAAGCACTCTATTACTGTTTTTTACACTCCGTTTCGTCGACATTCTATTCTATATCATCAAGCCTATTCATTCCACCCCAAAAGATTCGAAAAACGTCGACCGTGACTCAGTTTTATTAGCACGTACTTCTTACATCTCAGATTAGGGTTCGATGTTAAGCACTCTTTTACTGTTTTATGCACCCAATTTCTACGGAATTCTGTTCTAATTCATTATGCCTGATCATTACCCACCAAAATTTCAAAAAACGTTGACTATGACTCGATTTTTTCAGCATGTACTTCAAACGTCCAAGATTTTTGTTTCCGAATTAGGGTTTCGATTTTAAGCACTCTTTTACTTTTTTTTGCACTTTGTATCCTCCACATTTTATTCTAAATCCTCAATCCGAATCATTCCGCATAAAAGTTTCAAAAAACATCGACCATGACTCGGTTTTATTAGCACGTACTTCAAACATCCGAGATTAGGGTTTTGACTTTAAGCACTCTTTTATTGTTTTATGCATTTCGTTTCTTCGAAAGTCTATAATAATTCATTATGCCTGATCATTACCCAAAGAAATTTCGAAAAACATTGACCGTGACTTGGTTTTTTTAGCACGTACTTTAAACATCCTATATTAGGGTTTCCGAATTAGGGTTTTGACTTTAAGCACTCTTTTATTGTTTTATGCACTCCGTTTTTTCGAAATTCTATTCTAATTCATTATGCCTGATCATTACCCAAAGAAATTTTGAAAAACGTTGACCGTGACTCGGTTTTTTTTAGCTTGTACTTCAAACATCTTAGATTAGGGCTTCCGAATTAGGGTTCGACTTTCAGCACTCTTTTATTGTTTTATGCATTCCGTTTCTCAGAAATTCTATTCTAATTCGTTATGCCTGATGTGAATGTTTGCTGAATCCACCACACCTAAATGGGGGTGAGAGTTATCTTATTTATAATCATTTACAGAATACAGAAATATGGTAAATTACAAATAATATGGAAATAACAATAAAAGGAAAGAATAATAAATGAATGCAATATATTTGCCTTTAATAAAAGGGCAAATATGGTAACTCGTAATGTAAGGCAAATATCTAGATATTTGCCTTATAATGAACGGTCAACTATCCTTAACAACCCCCCGCAAGCTGAGTGTCAAATTTGAACGAACGTGAAGCTTGGATCTGAAAAATTCAAAGAGAGGTCGAGAAATACTCTTTGTGAAGATGTCAGCAACTTGGAGATGAGAGGGTACATGTTGTGTTTTAAGTTTGCCAACGATAACAAGTTCTCGAAGGAAATGATAATCTAGTTCAACATGTTTGGCCCGCTTGTGAGAAACGGGATTAGAGCTCAAAAAAATAGCACTTTTGTTGTCACATAAGAGTAAGGGCTCTTGTGAAATAAGGACCTTGAGGTCATAATCCATTATGCCTGATCATTACCCAAAGAAATTTCGAAAAACGTTGACCGTGACTCGGTTCTTTTAGCTTGTACTTCAAACGTCTTAGATTAGGGCTACCGAATTAGGGTTCGGCCTTCAGTCACTCTTCTCTATTGTCTTATGCGGTCTGTTTCTTAGAAATTTTATTCTAATTCGTTATGCCTGATCATTACCCACAGAAATTTCGAACAACGTCGACCGTGACTCGGTTTTCTAGCACGCACTTCAAACGTCCCAGATTAAGGTTTCGATTTTAAGCACTCTTTTACTATTTTTTAACACTCCGTTTCTTCGACATTCTGTTCTAAATCATCAAGCCTAATCATTCGCCACGAAAGTTTCAAAAAACGTCGACCATGACTCGGTTCTTTTTAGCATGTACTTCAAACGTCCAAGATTAGGGTTCGATTTTAAGCACTGTTTTACTGTTTTATGCACTCTGATTCTTCAAAATTCTATTCTAAATCATTATGCCTGATCATTCACCATAAATGTTTTGAAAAACGTCGACCGTGACTCGGCTTTTTTAGCACCTAGTTCAAACGTCACAGATTAGGGTTTCCGAACTAGAGTTCGATTTTGAAGCACTCTTTTACTGTTTTATGCACTCCGTTTCTTGGAAGTTCTATTCCAATTCATTATGCCTGATCATTACCCGCGGAAGTTCTATTCGAATTCATTATGGCAGAATTGAATGAACCATGAATGCTCGTAATTTTGATACCAAATGACATTGAACCATGCCATCTGATAGTCTCTGTATGAGTAAGATTGAGGAACAAAAGGTTTTGAGAATGTCTTTTCCGTGTATGGATCTTGATTCCAATACGTCGGATTCATGACTTTAAAAATTTTTAATTTTGAATACGCGATTTTCGAAGGATCATCGCGACTCGGAATATGAGTAATTTCGACGGATTTTGTGTCGACTAGAATGAATTCATAAAACCTTCTGGTTTTATGAAGATCTTCTGGGATATAAAAGAATCCCGATGGATAGGCTTTTTTAACGACTTCGCCGATTTTCGGGTCGTCGTATTCTGGTTCTACCAGAGCTTCTGGTATGGACACATATTTTTGAAAATAGGTTTTGATTTCAGGAACTGGAGAAAAACAAACGGGAACAACCGCGTCCGAGTAGGTCGAGGGGACAGAAGGTCCCTTTGAAGTGGAAGAGACAGTGGGTCTCGATGGAGTAACGGCAGATGGCCGTGTTGAAGAGGCTGAAGGCCTCGTCGGAGTGATAACCTCCACTTGTTTTTGAGAAAGCTTTGCCTTAGATCTGGTCACCAATGTGAAACCAGCATCCATTGCATAGCTGTCGGATGTCATTGGAGTAGGTGTGCTTGAAGAAGCATTGGGCTTCTTCCCTTTTTCCGTCACTTTCTTTCCGGTCATTGCTGGGAGATAGAGATTGGTTAGGGAGAATTTTTCTTTGAGAGTAAGAACTCTCTTGAGAGGTAATCTGCCAAGGGGTTTTTGATCCCTTTTATAGGCAAAATTTGAAAGTCGAAGCAAGATAAAATGGCTTGCCATCTAGCAAAAATTTGTTTAGACACAAGATTCTTGACATCTTTTTCTAAAACAAATTTAGATGCCCTTGAGTCGGTTTTAATAACAAAACTTTTGTTAATTAAATCACTTTGAAATTTTTGTACACAAAGTACTATTGAAAGTATTTCTTTCTTTACTGTTGAATAATTTTTTTGAGTAGAATTCCATATTCCTGAATGGAAACGGACAATGGATTCTTTCTTGTCAAGGGACTGTTTTAGGATTCCTCCATATCCAATATCGGATGCATCGGTCTTCACTATTAAACTAGCCCTTGGGTTTATCAGCGATAAACACGGAATTGACTTGACAAGGGATTTGATTTTTTGGACTGTTCTGGTGTGTTTTTCAGTCCAGGGCTTTGGATTCTTTTTGAGCCTTTCAAAAAGTGGCTTGCAGATAGGTCTGATATTTTGAAGGAAATCAGACACATAACTGAGACATCCCAAAAATCTTTGTAGTTGGGTTTTATCTGTAATTTGGTCCGGAAAGTTTGAGGTAAACTCAATGGACCTTTGAATGGGTTTAATTAGACCCAAATGGATTTCAAATCCAAGAAAACGGATTTTTGTTTGAAAAAGTTTAATTTTGGGTTTAGACACAACTAAACCGTTTCTTTTGACTGTCGTAAAAAATGTTTGGAGATGCTTGAAGTGTTGATCGATGTTTTGAGAAAAAATCAGAACATCATCAATATAAACAATTGAAAAATCTTGAAAAGGATTGAAAATATCATTCATAATCTTTTGAAACTCGGATGGAGCGTTTTTTAGCCCAAATGGCATAACGTTCCATTCATATTGTCCGAAAGGGACATTGAAAGCCGTTTTGTACTTGTCTTTTTCTGAAATCTGAATTTGCCAAAATCCTGATTTCATGTCAAATTTTGAAAATATTTTTGCATTTGAAATTCTTTGCATTAAATCTGATTTATTTGGAATTGGATATCTGATCCATTCCAAAACCTTATTTAAGGGTTTGTAGTTAATTACCAATCGCGGGACTCCACGTTCCTTTTCTGCCTGGTTGTTGACGTAAAAAGCCGCACATGACCAGGGGCTTTTTGATGGTCTAATAAGACCTTTCTGCAAAAGATCATTAATTTCTGCTTTGCAGAATGTTAGTAATTCTTTATTCATCTGAATAGGTCGGGCTTTCGTAGGAATATTTTTCTCCTCGAAAGCTTTGATATAAAGAAGATCAATTATGTGTTGTTTCCTATTCCAAAAGCCATTTGAGATATTTGAACAAACTTCTCTTTCTAATTGAGTTTGTAAAGTTTTGATTTTAGACTGTACAGTCTTATTTTGAATTTGATCTTTTATTCTTTTGAATGAAATTTCTTCTTTCAAAAAGGAAATTTGTTTTTCTTTATAATTTAATACATTTATTGACTGAATCATTGTATTCTTTTGAAGGTTATTTATTTCGCTAATCCTTATGGGGAAAGAAAGCTAAATTTTATCTTCTTTCCCAAGGCTTTTGATTTTAACCCCTTTTCAGTTATTCTAAAAGGATATAATTGAGTAATGAAAGGAGTACCTAGGATTAGTTCTTGTCCTAAGTCTTTTACTAAAAGGAAGGAATTTACGAAGCAAATTCCATCATTGCAAACATGAGCTTTTGATAGTTTGTAATTAATTTTGAGTTTGTTGTTGTTAGCACCTCTAAGGTCCTCAGTGGTTTTTTCAAAATACTTTGTAGATATTAGGCCTTCTTGAATGCAATTTTGATCGGCTCCAGTATCTATGAGAGCCTTTAGTGTGATTTTGAAATCATAAATTTTTAAGGTAACGAGAGCGTACCATTTTTGAAATTGAGAAGTGGTGATGGCTCCAACGAAGGAACTTTGAAAATCTTCTTCATCCAGGTTTGGTTGCGTCGTTTCTGATATGGAAATCAACCCAAGGGAAAGTATGGAACGGATTACCTTGATGATCAAGATCAAGAGTAAAGAAAACTCGTTTCTAAACTCGTGATTCGAATCACTCCACAAGAGGTTTGATCAATACCACTTGAATGACTCTACATGCAAGTTCTAAACACAAGAATTTGCAAAGAAAGTTTAGCTCTTAACAAAGCTAAAATAGAAATTCTATTCTTAATTCCAAAATCTGATCTCTAATCAAAGAAAAGAAGGCTTTATATAGCCTTTACAACCTTAACCTATGTCATACATAACTCCCAAATTAAATGGGCTAGTAAATGAGAAATACCCATAACCTCCTCATTTAAATGGCTAGTTAATGGTGGAATATAGTAACCTATGTGGGTTACAATATAACCTTAACTCCTATATTTAAAACTAGTTTAAATATGACAAACAAATAGTTAAACTATAATTAAATAATGCAAATAATAAAATGTGCTTATTAGTCATCCTTGGATTATTTGATAAATTCAGCAGAGTTCATTAAATGCAACTTAAAGTGCATTAATTCATCTCTTTCTTGAACCTCAACTTTGCACAACATATAAGGGAGGTCTCCAGCGTCTTCTAGAATTTCCTTTGATGAGCTCACCATAGCTTGAATATAACTGTATAAAGTTTGTTGTAGCTTCTTGGCTCTCGTCCTTGTAATTGGACCTTGAGGTATGGAAATTCCTTGGTCGTGGTTCATATCATTCTCCCCCTCTTGAGAAGGATTCGTCCTCGAATCCAAGCCATCACCTACATCAAAAGGGCTCAAATCAACAACATTAAAAGTTGCACTAACACCGTACTTACCTGGTAAATCAATTTTATAAGCATTGTCGTTGATGCGCTCAAGAACTTGAAAAGGTCCATCTCCTCGTGGTAAAAGCTTAGATTTTCTTTGAGTAGGAAATCTTTCTTTTCGGAAATGCACCCAAACCCAATCTCCTGGCTTGAAGATAACAATCTTACGTCCTTTATTAATTCGGGTGGCAACCTTAGAATTTTGTTTCTCAATTTGTTCTTTCACTTGCTTGTGCAGTTTATGAACAAACTCAACCTTGGCATTTGCATCAAAATTCACAAACTCTTTTGACGGTATGGGTAACAAGTCAATAGGGGTTAAAGGATTAAAGCCATAAACAATTTCAAAAGGTGTGCATTTAGTAGTGCTATGAA
>NW_019268671.1:66373-67713 GCF_002738365.1 Cucurbita moschata
ATGTTCAGAGAGCATATCATAAGTTTTAGAAACTCCATGGTGTGCCATTAAACCACCTCCATGAGCTTCCCTCACAAGTAGCTCACGGATGGAACAAGATGGTATGCAAAGTTTTCCTTTTCGGATCAAAAATCCATCTAACAACAAGTAATTATCCACAATGAGTCCTTTTTCACAAGATTCAACAAAAGGAGCAAAGAACATGTCATGTTGATACAAATCCTTTATGTGTTCAAAACCCAACAACCTAGCATTCAAAGTATTGAGGAGGACATACCTTCGTGATAAAGCATCTGCTACAATGTTCTCCTTTCCTTGTTTATATTTTATGACATACGGGAATGTTTCAATAAATTCTAACCACTTAGCATGTCGTCTGTTGAGTTTATTTTGTACTCTCAAATGCTTTAAACTTTCATGATCCGTATGAATAATGAACTCCTTAGGCCAAAGATAATGTTGCCAGGTTTGCAATGCACGAACCAAAGCATAAAGCTCTTTGTCATAAGTTGGATATCTCAAAGATGCACCAGTCAACTTCTCACTAAAGAACATTAAAGGTCTTTGATTTTGCATTAATACAGCACCTATCCCTACTCCACTAGCATCATATTCAATTTCAAAAGTAGACTCAAAATTAGGTAATGCAAGCAAGGGTGCAGAACTCAATTTATCTTTCAAAGTATTAAAAGCAAGTTCTTGATCTTTTTCCCATATAAAGGATACATTTTTCTTAACAAGTTCATTCAAGGGTGAAGCAATTGTACTAAAATTTTTAATGAACCTACGGTAGAAACTTGCAAGACCATGAAAACTTCTTACCTCACTTACATTTTTCGGAGTAGGCCAATCTTTTATAGCCTTCACTTTCTCTTCATCAACCTCAACACCATTAGATGAAACTACAAACCCAAGAAAGTTAACTTTTTCCATGCAAAAGCTACATTTCTTTAAATTTACATACAAACATTCGTTTCTTAAAGTAGTCAAAACATTGCGTACATGGATAATATGATCATCTAAAGATTTAGAGTAAACAAGGATGTCATCAAAATAAACAACCACAAACTTACCTAAGTATTCTCGTAAGACATGATTCATTAGTCTCATGAATGTACTAGGTGCATTAGTTAATCCAAAAGGCATAATCAACCATTCATAAAGACCATACTTGGTTTTAAAAGCTGTTTTCCACTCATCCCCAATATGCATGCGAATTTGATGATAACCCGATTTTAAATCAATCTTAGTAAAAAGACTACATCCATGCAATTCATCAAGCATATCATCTAATCTGGGAATTGGATGCCTATACTTTATAGTTATCTTGTTTATAGCCC
>NW_019268671.1:68161-90735 GCF_002738365.1 Cucurbita moschata
AAAAAAAAAAGGACCTCACAAGCGCTCCCTCACGTGTATTCACTCGTAAATGTAGTTCACTCGTGTTTAGCACTCAACACTCGAAGCAATGTGTCACTCCCTTACAAACTCACCCTCACCATTGAGCACACACAAATCACACCAAAAAAACAAATTGGGATGTGAGACAAGCTATGTTATAGAGCTAAGTGCAATTCAAAGTGAATAGACAGCACACTCAACACATAAACAAGGGTATTGAAGGAGCAATCCGAATAACGACAAAGAAACGAATTAAANCATCCGTAACAATTTCTCCCTCCTTGATGGTCATAATTCTTGCATTTGGGCAATCTCTACTATAGTGTCCTACCCCTTGACATCTCCAACACTTTAAATCCCTATTTCGAACATTAGACTTTTCTACTTTTTCTTTCCCTGTTCTAGAACTCTCCCCTTTCTCAAATTTAGCTTGAGGCTTCTCATTAATGTCTTGATTTCTATGCTTATAATCAATGTTCTTACTATCCTTTTTCCATGTAGAAGTAGAATTGGGAAAAGTTTTAGAAGAATACCGTTGAGACCTTCGTTGGATTTGCCTCTCGATCTTAATTGCAATGTGCAACAACTNAAAGAGATAAGCGCAATGAAACATATATCCGATCGTGAGCCTAAAGCTCTGATACCAAAATGATAAGGAAATCAACCCAAGGGAAAGTATGGAACGGATTACCTTGATGATCAAGATCAAGAGTAAAGAAAACTCGTTTCTAAACTCGTGATTCGAATCACTCCACAAGAGGTTTGATCAATACCACTTGAATGACTCTACATGCAAGTTCTAAACACAAGAATTTGCAAAGAAAGTTTAGCTCTTAACAAAGCTAAAATAGAAATTCTATTCTTAATTCCAAAATCTGATCTCTAATCAAAGAAAAGAAGGCTTTATATAGCCTTTACAACCTTAACCTATGTCATACATAACTCCCAAATTAAATGGGCTAGTAAATGAGAAATACCCATAACCTCCTCATTTAAATGGCTAGTTAATGGTGGAATATAGTAACCTATGTGGGTTACAATATAACCTTAACTCCTATATTTAAAACTAGTTTAAATATGACAAACAAATAGTTAAACTATAATTAAATAATGCAAATAATAAAATGTGCTTATTAGTCATCCTTGGACTATTTGATAAATTCAGCGGAGTTCATTAAATGCAACTTAAAGTGCATTTAATTCATCTCTTTCTTGAACCTCAACTTTACACAACATATAAGGAAGGTCTCCAGCGTCTTCTAGAATTTCCTTTGATGAGCTCACCATAGCTTGAATATAACTGTATAAAGTTTGTTGTAGCTTCTTGGCTCTCGTCCTTGTAATTGGACCTTGAGGTATGGAAATTCCTTGGTCGTGGTTCATATCAGTTTCCTTTTGTGCGGGCAGCCTTTCCTGAAGATTGAGAATTTCTTGATGAAGCGTATAAGATTCTGACCTGGTTTCAGATCTTAGCGCCTGTACCTCTTGTTTGAGATTATTAATCTCTCTTTGTAAATCTTGAGTAGTGAGTTCCCTCGGTTTTTCAAATCTTTGGAGAACAGATTGGAGTCTGTAGGGATTTCTTTCTTCCCTTTTAGGTGGCTTAGAGATTGTCATGGCATCTCTAAGTCGTTGAGCAATCTTCTGTTGAATTTCTGGGTCTTGAACTTTTTCTACTACTTCGAGTAGAATTTCTTGATCCTTGGTAAGGACATTTATGCATCCTTCGCACGTTCTTTTTCCTTCTTGTTCTGATTCGTATTCTGTGCTAGAATATGAATCAGATTCTTCTTGGAGTTCGAGGATTTCTACCTCGCTCGATTGCTCTGAGTTGGTTAGGGTTAGTCGTAATAGCTGATTTTTCAGCTCTTGATCTATATCCAACTCATTGATCTTTCCTTTGATTGGACACTTGTTAGCATAGTGTCCTTCTTCACGACATTTGAAGCAAGTTTGCTTTTTCTTTCCTCTATGGGTTTTTGTAGGAATATACTTCCTTCTTGAATATGTTGGCTTCTGAGACTGCACGGGCTTACTCCGATATGTTTCTCTAGGCCTGTATGAATGATAAGGTTTTGGATGCGTCTTAACCTTCTTTCGTCTGGAGGTTGAAGGAGCTTCTATTCCCTTGCATCCATATTGATCGCAAAATCTACCAAGCTCTTTTCTGTTTGATATCGAAGAATTGAGCTTGTTTTGAATCTTTGACTCATTACAAAGTCTGAGTCCTTCTTCTATGATGAAGGATGCTATGGATCCGTATGACAAAGTTTGCCATGGAATTGTTCCATTGTACTTTGTCTTAAGACCATCTTTGATCCTCCTTGAAAAGTGTTTTGGTAGTCCATTAACGAAATTCTCTTTCCAGAATTCCAACGAACTATCTGTTCTAATAAGAACTTTGCTGAAGTACATGTCTTTGTACCACCTGAAATCACCTAAGGTAGGGCATTTCAGATTCATGAGTATCTCGGCGGATCTCTCTTGGTATTTCAGAGGGTCGCCAACGAAGAATTCTATGAGGGTATATATGAGGGTGTTGACAGCATCCTCTACTCTTTCATGTTGTACTTCGGTCCTAGTTGATGGACCTTCTTCTTTGATAATTTGAGTAGTTGGCCTAATGACATAGTGGTTTAATATCTGTTGGCGGGTTGTTTCGTCGAGATATTTGTCCCACCAATCTTTGAGTTGCCCGGTAAATCCGGTTACCAAAACTTGAGCTATCTGATGGTCGGATTTATGGCCTTGTAATTTATACGCGCCTGCGGCCATCATCATCTCATTGACAACATTCATTATCAGATAGTCAGATAATCCATCGATATTCCATTCATAGATTGCTAAACCATCATAATGAGCTTGAGTTTGTAGTGTCTTTTCTTCGAATTGGATATCCGGAAAAGACGGTTGAGGATACCAGTTTTTCTGATTACTGGCATTATTTTGACTTCTTCTAGAGATCCTTTCAATTCGATTGTAGAAAGGTTCTTCTCTCTCACTTGCAATCTCGTCTTCGAATTCTTGGTTCTCGTCGTCATTGTTAATGACATTGACAGATGAATCTTGAGGCGTCATGGCGGGATTTAATATCCTGTCCAACTTTTCCTCTATCTTGGCCATTGTAGCCTCTTCTTTTGAAATCCTTTTTGTAAATATTTCGAGATTTGCTGGTCTGAGTATTGGTATTGACTCATCAACCTTTGGTACAGAGCTGCTTGCCTGTTCCTGCTGAGTACCTGATTTCTTTGAGATTTTTCCCTCGATACTTTCAAGTTGAGTAGCGATCGTGGATAAAATCTTATTTGAATAATTGTTTTGATGCTGGATATTCTTGATATCCTTTAGGGTCGGATTACCCTTTTCTAGTCCTTCCGGAATATGTTTGAAAGGGCTAGCTTTGACCTTTTCTCCGTAGTAATTGTCGAATTCGACTTCTTCTAACGGAGGATGTTTCGAATATACCTCGCCTCTTTTGGTACTCTTCAAACTCCTCTGGGTCAAGGTGCATACCTGCAGAATATTTTCTTCAAACCATTCGAAGAATGGTATATTTTCTTTGATGGCTTTCATGTGAGAATACCACTGAGCTCTTAATTCATTTCTCTCAGCCTCTTTGTAGGTTTGGAAGAAGGCATTTCTTTTTGAAGAGTTGGTAGTTGACATAAAATCTGCTTTAAAAAATTCTTTGTCTATCTGGAAATCAGCTGTAATGACATTTAGCTGGCTTTCGTAGACGGATTGAGTATCCATATCCGTATGTGTTGGAGACCTTGAGCCATCTTCATAGTGGATTGACGCCCTTTTTTGATCATAATTGACCTCTTTTACCTTTAAGGGGTCATACATTGACCTTGATATTCCTGAAGTACTTGGTCTAGAACTCAGGAATTCTTTTACTTTCGACTCTGACGAAGGTTCTTCGCTGAATTTTATTTCAACGCTTCCATCGTCATGTTCGATGATTTGGACTGGGTTTTGAGATTCTTTCCTCTTTGGGAGATTTGCATCTTCTATTTTCCAAAGAGTGCTTCTGGTACATGATTTTGAATAGAATGTCGAAGAAACGGAGTGTAAAAAAATGGTAAAAGAGTGCTTAAAATCGAAACCCTAATCTGGGACGTTTGAAGTACATGCTAAAAAAATCGAGTCACGGTGCGCTTTTGCGTATATTTTCAAATTCCTTGGATTTTAACTTGGAATTTTCAAATTAAAGAGACCAAAGACCAAATAAAACAGGTCTTCAAAACTATCAAAATCAAATGGTGGGATAAATATACTTATACCCACGCAGACATCAAAGCGGTAAAGATTTTGCTATCTGAGAATGGCCACCTTTAGGATTTATCCAAGAAGAAGACCTCCGAATTCCTTAATTCAAAGACGAGGCTACTCGCAGCATTAGCCCAGACAACTTCGGAAGCTGATTTTCAAAAGCTTCTTCAAGAAGCCACATCAGTCGGTTCGACATCTTCTCCTTCTATCATAGAAGAAGAAGATGAAGACACGATCTATGATCTCAATGATCCATTTTTGGATTCACAACCACCTTTGTAGATATCATCATCTGAATAGTCGTTAAACTAATTGTAAAAATAAAAAAAATAAAAAAAAAAAAAATAAAAAATTTAAATCCGTGAATGGAATATGTTCCCTGACATATTCCATTCAATTTTCCTTCTTTTGGCATCTTGACTATTTTGGTTTTTCTCATTATTAACGTACTTTTTCTTATTTCATCATTTCATAAAGAAATTGATGAAATATTGATGAACGTAGGAAAGAATGTAAATATATCTTTGTCCTTCTATGTAAAAACATGTATATTAATTAAGCTAGGATGATAGAGCTCATGTAAATCGTAAGGGCTCAAGTCATTAAGCACTAATCTGGTATCAGAGCCTCTCAATTTTCGTGAGGGAAGAAGAGTTACTCGATCTTTAAGAGCGATGTCACAAAAACCAGGAGGAAGATATGAAAATTCAGAAGAATTTGGAGTATGTGATAGCTGAGCGAATAGCCCTTGTGTTCCAGGTGGTAAGACGCAGAGAGCGCAGTAAGTCCGTTGGCAAACGAATTAGAATAGAATATCAACTAGTGCTTATGAACCGTGGCTCGGTTTTCTTAGCACGTACTTCATACGTCCCAGATTAGGGTTCAATTTTAAGCACTCTTTTACTGTTTTATGCACTCAATTTCTTTGAAATTCTATTCTAATTATTATGCCTGATCATTACCCACCGAAATTTCAAAAAACGTTGGCCGTGACTCGGTTTTTTCAGCATGTACGTCAAATGTCCAAGATTCTTGTTTCCGAATAAGGGTTTCGATTTCAAGCACTCTTTTACTTTTTTTTTTGCACTCTGTTTCCTCGACATTCTATTCTAAATCCTCAATCCGAATCATTCCGCACAAAAGTTTCGAAAAACGTCGACCGTGACTCGGTTTTATTACCACGTACTTCAAACATCCAAGATTAGGGTCACGACTTTAAGCACTCTTTTATTGTTTTATACACTCCGTTTCTTCGAAATTCTATTCTAATCCATTATGCCTGATCATTACCCAAAGAAATTTCGAAAAACGTTGACTGTGACTCGGTTCTTTTAGCTTGTACTTCAAACGTCTTAGATTAGGGCTTCCGAATTAGGGTTCGACCTTCAGTCACTCTTCTATGGTTTTATGCGGTCCGTTTCTTAGAAATTTTATTCTAATTCGTTATGCCTAATCATTACCCACAGAAATTTTGAACAACGTCGACCGTGACTCGGTTTTCTAGCACGCACTTCAAACGTCCCAGATTAAGGTTTCGATTTTAAGCACTCTTTTACTATTTTTTAACACTCCGTTTCTTCGACATTCTGTTCTAAATCATCAAGCCTAATCATTCGCCACGAAAGTTTCAAAAAATGTCGACCGTGACTCGGTTCTTTTTTAGCATGTACTTCAAATGTCCAAGATTAGGGTTCGATTTTAAGCACTCTTTTACTATTTTATGCACTCTGATTCTTCGAAATTCTATTCTAAATCATTATGCCTGATCATTCACCATAAATGTTTTGAAAAACGTCGACCGTGACTCGGCTTTTTTAGCACCTAATTCAAACGTCACAGATTAGGGTTTCCGAACTAGAGTTCGATTTTGAAGCACTCTTTTACTGTTTTATGCACTCCGTTTCTTGGAAGTTCTATTCCAATTCATTATGCCTGATCATTACCCGCGGAAATTTCGAAAAACGTTGACCGTGACTCGATTTTTTTAGCATGTACTTCAAACGTCCCAGAGTAGGGTTTTCGAATTATGGTTCGATTTTGAAGCACTCTTTTATTGTTTTGTGCACTCCGTTTCTTAGAAATTCTATTCTAATTCGTTATGCCTGATCATTACCCACAGAAATTTCGAACACCGCTGACCGTGACTCGATTTTTTTAGCATGTACTTCAAACGTCTCAGATTAGGGTTTCGATTTTAAGCACTCTTTTACCGTTTTTTTACACTCCGTTTCTTCGACATTCTATTCAAAATCATCTAGCCTAATCATTCGCCACGAAAGTTTCAAAAAACGTCGACCGTAACTCGGGTTTTTTAGCACGTACTTCAAACGTCCCAGATCGGGGTTCGATTTTAAGCACTCTATTACTGTTTTTTACACTCCGTTTCGTCGACATTCTATTCTATCTCATCAAGCCTACTCATTCCACCCCAAAAGATTCGAAAAACGACGACCGTGGCTCGGTTTTCTTAGATTAGGGTTCGATTTTAAGCACTCTTTTACTGTTTTGTGCACTCAATTTCTACGAAATTCTATTCTAATTCATTATGCTTGATCATTACCCACAGAAATTTCAAAAAACGTTAGCCGTGACTCGATTTTTTCAGCATGTACTTCAAACGTCCAAGATTCTTGTTTCCGAATTAGGGTTTCGATTTCAAGCACTCTTTTACTTTTTTTTTTGCACTCTGTTTCCTCGACATTCTATTCTAAATCCTCAATCCGAATCATTCCGCAAAAAAGTTTCGAAAAACGTCGACCGTGACTCGGTTTTATTACCACGTACTTCAAACATCCCAGATTAGGGTCTCGAGTTTAAGCACTCTTTTATTGTTTTATGCACTCCGTTTCTTCGAAATTCTATTCTAATCCATTATGCCTGATCATTACCCAAAGAAATTTCAAAAAACGTTGACCGTGACTCGGTTCTTTTAGCTTGTACTTCAAACGTCTTAGATTAGGGCTACCGAATTAGGGTTCGACCTTCAGTCACTCTTCTCTATTGTTTTATGCGGTCCGTTTCTTAGAAATTTTATTCTAATTCGTTATGCCTGATCATTACCCACAGAAATTTCGAACAACGTCGACCGTGACTCGGTTTTCTAGCACGCACTTCAAACGTCCCAGATTAAGGTTTCAATTTTAAGCACTCTTTTACTATTTTTTAACACTCCGTTTCTACGACATTCTGTTCTAAATCATCAAGCTTAATCATTCGCCCCGAAAGTTTCAAAAAACGTCGACCATGACTCGGTTCTTTTTAGCATGTACTTCAAACGTCCAAGATTAGTGTTCGATTTTAGGCACTCTTCTACTGTTTTATGCACTCTGATTCTTCGAAATTCTATTCTAAATCATTATGCCTGATCATTCACCATAAATGTTTTGAAAAACGTCGACCGTGAATCGGCTTTTTTAGCACGTAATTCAAACGTCACAGATTAGGGTTTCCGAACTAGAGTTCGATTGTGAAGCACTCTTTTACTGTTTTATGCACTTCGTTTCTCTGAAGTTCTATTCCAATTCATTATGCCTGATCATTACCCGTGGAAATTTCAAAAAACGTTGACAGTGACTCGATTTTCTTAGCATGTACTTCAAACATCCCAGAGTAGGGTTTCCGAATTAGGGTTCGATTTTGAAGCACTCTTTTATTGTTTCGTGCACTCCGTTTCTTAGAAATTCTATTCTAATAAGTTATGGCCTGATCATTACCCACAGAAATTTCGAACACCGCTGACCGTGACTCGATTTTTTTAGCATGTACTTCAAACGTCCCAGATTACTTCAAACGTCAAAGATTAGGGTTTCGATTTTAAGCACTCTTTTATTATTTCATAGAAACCTCTTCTTAGAAATTCTATAATAATTCATTATGCCTGATCATTACCCACAGAAATTTCGAAAAACGTTGACCGTGACTCGGTTTGTTTTTATCATGTACTTCAAACGTCACAGATTAGGGTTTCCGAATTAGGGTTTCGATTTTAAGCACTCTTTTACTGTTTTTTACACTCCTATTCATTCGACATTCTATTTTAAATCATCAAGCCTAATCATTCGCAACGAAAGTTTCAAAAACCGTCGACCGTGATTCAGTTTTTTTAGCACGTACTTCAAACGTCCCAGATTAGGGTTCGATTTTAATCTCTCTTTTACTGTTCTCTGCACTCCATTTCTTCGAAATTATATTTTAATTCAATATGCCTGATCATTATCGACAGGAATTTTAAAAAACGTCAAACGTGACTGGGTTTTTTTAGCATGTTCTTCAAACGTCACAGATTAGGGTTTCCGAATTAGGGTTTCGATTTTAAGCACTCTTTTAATGTTTCATGCACACCTCTTCTTAGAAATTCTATAATAATAAATTATGCCTGATCATTACCCACAGAAATTTCGAAAAACGTTGACCGTGACTCGGTTTTTTTTTATCATGTACTTCAAACGTCACAGATTAGGGTTTCCGAATTAGGGTTTCGATTTTAAGCACTCTTTTACTATTTTTTACACTCCGTTTCTTCGACATTCTATTTTAAATCATCAAGCCTAATCATTCGCAACGAAAGTTTCAAAAACCGTCGACCGTGACTTAGTTTTTTTAGCACGTACTTCAAACGTCCCAGATTAGGGTTCGATTTTAATCTCTCTTTTACTGTTCTATGCACTCCGTTTCTTCGAAATTCTATTCTAATTCAACATGCCTGATCATTATCGACAGGAATTTTGAAAGACGTCAACCGTGACTGCGTTTTTTTAGCATGTACTTCAAACGTCAAAGATTAGGGTTTCCGAATTAGGGTTTCGATTTTAAGCACGCTTTTATTATTTCATGGACACATCTTCTTAGAAATTGTATAATAATTCATTATGCCTGATCATTACCCAAAGAAATTTTGAAAAACGTTGACCGTGACTCGGTTTTTTTTTATCATGTACTTCAAACGTCACAGATTAGGGTTTCGATTTTAAGCACTCTTTTACTGTTTTTTACACTCCGTTTCTTCGACATTCTATTTTAAATCATCAAGCCTAATCATTCGCAACGAAAGTTT
Organism: Cucurbita moschata; assembly: GCF_002738365.1. NCBI lineage: Eukaryota > Viridiplantae > Streptophyta > Magnoliopsida > Cucurbitales > Cucurbitaceae > Cucurbita > Cucurbita moschata. The sequence continues at coordinate 77,511 of NW_019268671.1, forward strand.
CAAAAACCTTCGACCGTGACTCAGTTTTTTTAGCACGTACTTCAAACGTCCCAGATTAGGATTCGATTTTAATCTCTCTTTTACTGTTCTATGCACCCCGTTTCTTCGAAATGCTATTCTAATTCAACATGCTTGATCATTACCCAAAGAAATTTCGAAAAACGTTAACCGTGACTCGGTTTTTTTTTATCATGTACTTCAAACGTCCTAGATTAATGTTCGATTTTAATCTCTCTTTTACTATTCTATGCACTCCGTTTCTTCGACATTCTAATTTAAATCATCAAGCCTATTCATTCGCAACGAAAGTTTCAAAAACCTTCGACCGTGACTTAGTTTTTTTAGCATGTACTTCAAACGTCCTAGATTAATGTTCGATTTTAATCTCTCTTTTACTATTCTATGCACTCCGTTTCTTCGACATTCTAATTTAAATCATCAAGCCTATTCATTCGCAACGAAAGTTTCAAAAACCTTCGACCGTGACTTAGTTTTTTTAGCATGTACTTCAAACGTCCTAGATTAATGTTCGATTTTAATCTCTCTTTTACTATTCTATGCACTCCGTTTCTTCGACATTCTAATTTAAATCATCAAGCCTATTCATTCGCAACGAAAGTTTCAAAAACCTTCGACCGTGACTTAGTTTTTTTAGCATGTACTTCAAACGTCCTAGATTAATGTTCGATTTTAATCTCTCTTTTACTATTCTATGCACTCCGTTTCTTCGACATTCTAATTTAAATCATCAAGCCTATTCATTCGCAACGAAAGTTTCAAAAACCTTCGACCGTGACTTAGTTTTTTTAGCATGTACTTCAAACGTCCTAGATTAATGTTCGATTTTAATCTCTCTTTTACTATTCTATGCACTCCGTTTCTTCGAAATTCTATTCTAATTCAACATTCTTGATCATTACCCAAAGAAATTTCGAAAAACGTTAACCGTGACTCGGTTTTTTTTTATCAAGTACTTCACACGTTACAGATTAGGGTTTCCGAATTAGGGTTTCGATTTTAAGCACTCTTTTACTGTTTTTTACACTCCGATTCTTTGACATTCAAATTTAAATCATCAAGCCTATTCATTCGCAACGAAAGTTTGCGGAAACGTCGACCGTGACTCAGTTTTTTTAGCACGTACTTCAAACGACCCAGATTAGAGTTCGATTTTCATCTCTCTTTTACTATTCTATGCACTCCGTTTCTTCGAAATTCTATGCTAATTCAACATGCTTGATCATTACCCAAAGAAATTTCGAAAAACGTTAACCGTGACTCGGTTTTTTTTATCAAGTACTTCACACGTTACAGATTAGGGTTTCCGAATTAGGGTTTCGATTTTAAGCACTCTTTTACTGTTTGTAACACTCCGTTTCTTCGACATTCTATTTTAAATCATCAAGCCTAATCATTCGCACCGAAAGTTTCAAAAACCTTCGACCGTGACTCAGTTTTTTTAGCATGTACTTCAAACGTCCCAGATTAATGTTCGATTTTAATCTCTCTTTTACTATTCTATGCACTCCGTTTCTTCGAAATTCTATGCTAATTCAACATGCTTGATCATTACCCAAAGAAATTTCGAAAAACGTTAACCGTGACTCGGTTTTTTTTATCAAGTACTTCACACGTTACAGATTAGGATTTCCGAATTAGGGTTTCGATTTTAAGCACTCTTTTACTGTTTGTAACACTCCGTTTCTTCGACATTCTATTTTAAATCATCAAGCCTAATCATTCGCAACGAAAGTTTCAAAAACCTTCGACCGTGACTCAGTTTTTTTAGCATGTACTTCAAACGTCCCAGATTAATGTTCGATTTTAATCTCTCTTTTACTATTCTATGCACTCCGTTTCTTCGAAATTCTATGCTAATTCAACATGCTTGATCATTACCCAAAGAAATTTCGAAAAACGTTAACCGTGACTCGGTTTTTTTTATCAAGTACTTCACACGTTACAGATTAGGATTTCCGAATTAGGGTTTCGATTTTAAGCACTCTTTTACTGTTTGTAACACTCCGTTTCTTCGACATTCTATTTTAAATCATCAAGCCTAATCATTCGCACCGAAAGTTTCAAAAACCTTCGACCGTGACTCAGTTTTTTTAGCATGTACTTCAAACGTCCCAGATTAATGTTCGATTTTAATCTCTCTTTTACTATTCTATGCACTCCGTTTCTTCGAAATTCTATGCTAATTCAACATGCTTGATCATTACCCAAAGAAATTTCGAAAAACGTTAACCGTGACTCGGTTTTTTTTATCAAGTACTTCACACGTTACAGATTAGGATTTCCGAATTAGGGTTTCGATTTTAAGCACTCTTTTACTGTTTGTAACACTCCGTTTCTTCGACATTCTATTTTAAATCATCAAGCCTAATCATTCGCACCGAAAGTTTCAAAAACCTTCGACCGTGACTCAGTTTTTTTAGCATGTACTTCAAACGTCCCAGATTAATGTTCGATTTTAATCTCTCTTTTACTATTCTATGCACTCCGTTTCTTCGAAATTCTATGCTAATTCAACATGCTTGATCATTACCCAAAGAAATTTCGAAAAACGTTAACCGTGACTCGGTTTTTTTTATCAAGTACTTCACACGTTACAGATTAGGATTTCCGAATTAGGGTTTCGATTTTAAGCACTCTTTTACTGTTTGTAACACTCCGTTTCTTCGACATTCTATTTTAAATCATCAAGCCTAATCATTCGCACCGAAAGTTTCAAAAACCTTCGACCGTGACTCAGTTTTTTTAGCATGTACTTCAAACGTCCCAGATTAATGTTCGATTTTAATCTCTCTTTTACTATTCTATGCACTCCGTTTCTTCGAAATTCTATGCTAATTCAACATGCTTGATCATTACCCAAAGAAATTTCGAAAAACGTTAACCGTGACTCGGTTTTTTTTATCAAGTACTTCACACGTTACAGATTAGGATTTCCGAATTAGGGTTTCGATTTTAAGCACTCTTTTACTGTTTGTAACACTCCGTTTCTTCGACATTCTATTTTAAATCATCAAGCCTAATCATTCGCACCGAAAGTTTCAAAAACCTTCGACCGTGACTCAGTTTTTTTAGCATGTACTTCAAACGTCCCAGATTAATGTTCGATTTTAATCTCTCTTTTACTATTCTATGCACTCCGTTTCTTCGAAATTCTATGCTAATTCAACATGCTTGATCATTACCCAAAGAAATTTCGAAAAACGTTAACCGTGACTCGGTTTTTTTTATCAAGTACTTCACACGTTACAGATTAGGATTTCCGAATTAGGGTTTCGATTTTAAGCACTCTTTTACTGTTTGTAACACTCCGTTTCTTCGACATTCTATTTTAAATCATCAAGCCTAATCATTCGCACCGAAAGTTTCAAAAACCTTCGACCGTGACTCAGTTTTTTTAGCATGTACTTCAAACGTCCCAGATTAATGTTCGATTTTAATCTCTCTTTTACTATTCTATGCACTCCGTTTCTTCGAAATTCTATGCTAATTCAACATGCTTGATCATTACCCAAAGAAATTTCGAAAAACGTTAACCGTGACTCGGTTTTTTTTATCAAGTACTTCACACGTTACAGATTAGGATTTCCGAATTAGGGTTTCGATTTTAAGCACTCTTTTACTGTTTGTAACACTCCGTTTCTTCGACATTCTATTTTAAATCATCAAGCCTAATCATTCGCACCGAAAGTTTCAAAAACCTTCGACCGTGACTCAGTTTTTTTAGCATGTACTTCAAACGTCCCAGATTAATGTTCGATTTTAATCTCTCTTTTACTATTCTATGCACTCCGTTTCTTCGAAATTCTATGCTAATTCAACATGCTTGATCATTACCCAAAGAAATTTCGAAAAACGTTAACCGTGACTCGGTTTTTTTTATCAAGTACTTCACACGTTACAGATTAGGATTTCCGAATTAGGGTTTCGATTTTAAGCACTCTTTTACTGTTTGTAACACTCCGTTTCTTCGACATTCTATTTTAAATCATCAAGCCTAATCATTCGCACCGAAAGTTTCAAAAACCTTCGACCGTGACTCAGTTTTTTTAGCATGTACTTCAAACGTCCCAGATTAATGTTCGATTTTAATCTCTCTTTTACTATTCTATGCACTCCGTTTCTTCGAAATTCTATGCTAATTCAACATGCTTGATCATTACCCAAAGAAATTTCGAAAAACGTTAACCGTGACTCGGTTTTTTTTATCAAGTACTTCACACGTTACAGATTAGGGTTTCCGAATTAGGGTTTCGATTTTAAGCACTCTTTTACTGTTTTTAACACTCCGTTTCTTCGACATTCTATTTTAAATCATCAAGCCTAATCATTCGCAACGAAAGTTTCAAAAACCTTCGACCGTGACTCAGTTTTTTTAGCATGTACTTCAAACGTCCCAGATTAATGTTCGATTTTAATCTCTCTTTTACTATTCTATGCACTCCGTTTCTTCGAAATTCTATGCTAATTCAACATGCTTGATCATTACCCAAAGAAATTTCGAAAAACGTTAACCGTGACTCGGTTTTTTTTATCAAGTACTTCACACGTTACAGATTAGGGTTTCCGAATTAGGGTTTCGATTTTAAGCACTCTTTTACTGTTTGTAACACTCCGTTTCTTCGACATTCTATTTTAAATCATCAAGCCTAATCATTCGCAACGAAAGTTTCAAAAACCTTCGACCGTGACTCAGTTTTTTTAGCATGTACTTCAAACGTCCCAGATTAATGTTCGATTTTAATCTCTCTTTTACTATTCTATGCACTCCGTTTCTTCGAAATTCTATTCTAATTCAACATGCCTGATCATTATCGACAGGAATTTTGAAAGACGTCAACCGTGACTGCGTTTTTTTAGCATGTACTTCAAACGTCAAAGATTAGGGTTTCCGAATTAGGGTTTCGATTTTAAGCACGCTTTTATTATTTCATGGACACATCTTCTTAGAAATTGTATAATAATTCATTATGCCTGATCATTACCCAAAGAAATTTTGAAAAACGTTGACCGTGACTCGGTTTTTTTTTATCATGTACTTCAAACGTCACAGATTAGGGTTTCCGAATTAGGGTTTCGATTTTAAGCACTCTTTTACTGTTTTTAACACTCCGTTTCTTCGACATTCTATTTTAAATCATCAAGCCTAATCATTCGCAACGAAAGTTTCAAAAACCTTCGACCGTGACTCAGTTTTTTTAGCACGTACTTCAAACGTCCCAGATTAGGATTCGATTTTAATCTCTCTTTTACTGTTCTATGCACCCCGTTTCTTCGAAATACTATTCTAATTCAACATGCCTGATCATTACCCACAGAAATTTCGAAAAACGTTGACTGTGACACGGTTTTTTTATCATGTACTTCAAACGTCACAGATTAGGGTTTCCGAATTAGGGTTTCGATTTTAAGCACTCTTTTACTGTTTTTTACACTCCGTTTCTTCGACATTCTATTTTAAATCATCAAGCCTAATCATTCGCAACGAAAGTTTCAAAAAACGTCGACCGTGACTCAGTTTTTTTAGCACGTACTTCAAACGTCCCAGATTAGGGTTCGATTTTAATCTCTCTTTTACTGTTCTATGCACCCCGTTTCTTCGAAATGCTATTCTAATTCAACATGCCTGATCATTACCCACATAAATTTCGAAAAACGTTGACTGTGACACGGTTTTTTTATCATGTACTTCAAACGTCACAGATTAGGGTTTCCGAATTAGGGTTTCGATTTTAAGCACTCTTTTACTGTTTGTAACACTCCGTTTCTTCGACATTCTATTTTAAATCATCAAGCCTAATCATTCGCAACGAAAGTTTCAAAAACCTTCGACCGTGACTCAGTTTTTTTAGCATGTACTTCAAACGTCCCAGATTAATGTTCGATTTTAATCTCTCTTTTACTATTCTATGCACTCCGTTTCTTCGAAATTCTATGCTAATTCAACATGCTTGATCATTACCCAAAGAAATTTCGAAAAACGTTAACCGTGACTCGGTTTTTTTTTATCAAGTACTTCACACGTTACAGATTAGGGTTTCCGAATTAGGGTTTCCGAATTAGGGTTTCGATTTTAAGCACTCTTTTACTGTTTTTTACACTCCGATTCTTTGACATTCAAATTTAAATCATCAAGCCTATTCATTCGCAACGAAAGTTTGCGGAAACGTCGACCGTGACTCAGTTTTTTTAGCACGTACTTCAAACGACCCAGATTAGAGTTCGATTTTCATCTCTCTTTTACTATTCTATGCACTCCGTTTCTTCGAAATTCTATTCTAATTCAACATGCCTGATCATTATCGACAGGAATTTTGAAAGACGTCAACCGTGACTGCGTTTTTTTAGCATGTACTTCAAATGTCAAAGATTAGGGTTTCCGAATTAGGGTTTCGATTTTAAGCACTCTTTTACTGTTTTTTACACTCCGTTTCTTCGACATTCAAATTTAAATCATCAAGCCTATTCATTCGCAACGAAAGTTTGCGGAAACGTCGACCGTGACTCAGTTTTTTTAGCACGTACTTCAAACGACCCAGATTAGGATTCGATTTTAATCTCTCTTTTACTGTTCTATGCACCCCGTTTCTTCGAAATTCTATTCTAATTCAACATGCCTGATCATTACCCAAAGAAATTTCGAAAAACGTTGACCGTGACTCGGTTTTTTTTTATCATGTACTTCAAACGTCACAGATTAGGGTTTCCGAATTAGGGTTTCGATTTTAAGCACTCTTTTACTGTTTTTTACACTCCGTTTCTTCGACATTCAAATTTAAATCATCAAGCCTATTCATTCGCAACGAAAGTTTGCGGAAACGTCGACCGTGACTCAGTTTTTTTAGCACGTACTTCAAAGGACCCAGATTAGAGTTCGATTTTCATCTCTCTTTTACTATTCTATGCACTCTGTTTCTTCGAAATTCTATGCTAATTCAACATGCTTGATCATTACCCAAAGAAATTTCGAAAAACGTTAACCGTGACTCGGTTTTTTTTTATCATGTACTTCAAACGTCACAGATTCGGGTTTCCGAATTAGGGTTTCGATTGTAAGCACTCTTTTACTGTTTTTTACACTCCGATTCTTCGACATTCAAATTTAAATCATCAAGCCTATTCATTCGCAACGAAAGTTTGCGGAAACGTCGACCGTGACTCAGTTTTTTTAGCACGTACTTCAAAGGACCCAGATTAGAGTTCGATTTTCATCTCTCTTTTACTATTCTATGCACTCTGTTTCTTCGAAATTCTATGCTAATTCAACATGCTTGATCATTACCCAAAGAAATTTCGAAAAACGTTAACCGTGACTCGGTTTTTTTTTATCATGTACTTCAAACGTCACAGATTCGGGTTTCCGAATTAGGGTTTCGATTGTAAGCACTCTTTTACTGTTTTTTACACTCCGATTCTTCGACATTCAAATTTAAATCATCAAGCCTATTCATTCGCAACGAAAGTTTGCGGAAACGTCGACCGTGACTCAGTTTTTTTAGCACGTACTTCAAAGGACCCAGATTAGAGTTCGATTTTCATCTCTCTTTTACTATTCTATGCACTCTGTTTCTTCGAAATTCTATGCTAATTCAACATGCTTGATCATTACCCAAAGAAATTTCGAAAAACGTTAACCGTGACTCGGTTTTTTTTTATCATGTACTTCAAACGTCACAGATTCGGGTTTCCGAATTAGGGTTTCGATTGTAAGCACTCTTTTACTGTTTTTTACACTCCGATTCTTCGACATTCAAATTTAAATCATCAAGCCTATTCATTCGCAACGAAAGTTTGCGGAAACGTCGACCGTGACTCAGTTTTTTTAGCACGTACTTCAAAGGACCCAGATTAGAGTTCGATTTTCATCTCTCTTTTACTATTCTATGCACTCTGTTTCTTCGAAATTCTATGCTAATTCAACATGCTTGATCATTACCCAAAGAAATTTCGAAAAACGTTAACCGTGACTCGGTTTTTTTTTATCATGTACTTCAAACGTCACAGATTCGGGTTTCCGAATTAGGGTTTCGATTGTAAGCACTCTTTTACTGTTTTTTACACTCCGATTCTTCGACATTCAAATTTAAATCATCAAGCCTATTCATTCGCAACGAAAGTTTGCGGAAACGTCGACCGTGACTCAGTTTTTTTAGCACGTACTTCAAAGGACCCAGATTAGAGTTCGATTTTCATCTCTCTTTTACTATTCTATGCACTCTGTTTCTTCGAAATTCTATGCTAATTCAACATGCTTGATCATTACCCAAAGAAATTTCGAAAAACGTTAACCGTGACTCGGTTTTTTTTTATCATGTACTTCAAACGTCACAGATTCGGGTTTCCGAATTAGGGTTTCGATTGTAAGCACTCTTTTACTGTTTTTTACACTCCGATTCTTCGACATTCAAATTTAAATCATCAAGCCTATTCATTCGCAACGAAAGTTTGCGGAAACGTCGACCGTGACTCAGTTTTTTTAGCACGTACTTCAAAGGACCCAGATTAGAGTTCGATTTTCATCTCTCTTTTACTATTCTATGCACTCTGTTTCTTCGAAATTCTATGCTAATTCAACATGCTTGATCATTACCCAAAGAAATTTCGAAAAACGTTAACCGTGACTCGGTTTTTTTTTATCATGTACTTCAAACGTCACAGATTCGGGTTTCCGAATTAGGGTTTCGATTGTAAGCACTCTTTTACTGTTTTTTACACTCCGATTCTTCGACATTCAAATTTAAATCATCAAGCCTATTCATTCGCAACGAAAGTTTGCGGAAACGTCGACCGTGACTCAGTTTTTTTAGCACGTACTTCAAAGGACCCAGATTAGAGTTCGATTTTCATCTCTCTTTTACTATTCTATGCACTCTGTTTCTTCGAAATTCTATGCTAATTCAACATGCTTGATCATTACCCAAAGAAATTTCGAAAAACGTTAACCGTGACTCGGTTTTTTTTTATCATGTACTTCAAACGTCACAGATTCGGGTTTCCGAATTAGGGTTTCGATTGTAAGCACTCTTTTACTGTTTTTTACACTCCGATTCTTCGACATTCAAATTTAAATCATCAAGCCTATTCATTCGCAACGAAAGTTTGCGGAAACGTCGACCGTGACTCAGTTTTTTTAGCACGTACTTCAAAGGACCCAGATTAGAGTTCGATTTTCATCTCTCTTTTACTATTCTATGCACTCTGTTTCTTCGAAATTCTATGCTAATTCAACATGCTTGATCATTACCCAAAGAAATTTCGAAAAACGTTAACCGTGACTCGGTTTTTTTTTATCATGTACTTCAAACGTCACAGATTCGGGTTTCCGAATTAGGGTTTCGATTGTAAGCACTCTTTTACTGTTTTTTACACTCCGATTCTTCGACATTCAAATTTAAATCATCAAGCCTATTCATTCGCAACGAAAGTTTGCGGAAACGTCGACCGTGACTCAGTTTTTTTAGCACGTACTTCAAAGGACCCAGATTAGAGTTCGATTTTCATCTCTCTTTTACTATTCTATGCACTCTGTTTCTTCGAAATTCTATGCTAATTCAACATGCTTGATCATTACCCAAAGAAATTTCGAAAAACGTTAACCGTGACTCGGTTTTTTTTTATCATGTACTTCAAACGTCACAGATTCGGGTTTCCGAATTAGGGTTTCGATTGTAAGCACTCTTTTACTGTTTTTTACACTCCGATTCTTTGACATTCAAATTTAAATCATCAAGCCTATTCATTCGCAACGAAAGTTTGCGGAAACGTCGACCGTGACTCAGTTTTTTTAGCACGTACTTCAAACGACCCAGATTAGAGTTCGATTTTCATCTCTCTTTTACTATTCTATGCACTCTGTTTCTTCGAAATTCTATGCTAATTCAACATGCTTGATCATTACCCAAAGAAATTTCGAAAAACGTTAACCGTGACTCGGTTTTTTTTTATCATGTACTTCAAACGTCACAGATTCGGGTTTCCGAATTAGGGTTTCGATTGTAAGCACTCTTTTACTGTTTTTTACACTCCGATTCTTCGACATTCAAATTTAAATCATCAAGCCTATTCATTCGCAACGAAAGTTTGCGGAAACGTCGACCGTGACTCAGTTTTTTTAGCACGTACTTCAAAGGACCCAGATTAGAGTTCGATTTTCATCTCTCTTTTACTATTCTATGCACTCTGTTTCTTCGAAATTCTATGCTAATTCAACATGCTTGATCATTACCCAAAGAAATTTCGAAAAACGTTAACCGTGACTCGGTTTTTTTTTATCATGTACTTCAAACGTCACAGATTCGGGTTTCCGAATTAGGGTTTCGATTGTAAGCACTCTTTTACTGTTTTTTACACTCCGATTCTTCGACATTCAAATTTAAATCATCAAGCCTATTCATTCGCAACGAAAGTTTGCGGAAACGTCGACCGTGACTCAGTTTTTTTAGCACGTACTTCAAAGGACCCAGATTAGAGTTCGATTTTCATCTCTCTTTTACTATTCTATGCACTCCGTTTCTTCGAAATTCTATGCTAATTCAACATGCTTGATCATTACCCAAAGAAATTTCGAAAAACGTTAACCGTGACTCGGTTTTTTTTTATCATGTACTTCAAACGTCACAGATTCGGGTTTCCGAATTAGGGTTTCGATTGTAAGCACTCTTTTACTGTTTTTTACACTCCGATTCTTTGACATTCAAATTTAAATCATCAAGCCTATTCATTCGCAACGAAAGTTTGCGGAAACGTCGACCGTGACTCAGTTTTTTTAGCACGTACTTCAAACGACCCAGATTAGAGTTCGATTTTCATCTCTCTTTTACTATTCTATGCACTCTGTTTCTTCGAAATTCTATTCTAATTCAACATGCTTGATCATTACCCAAAGAAATTTCGAAAAACGTTAACCGTGACTCGGTTTTTTTTTATCAAGTACTTCACACGTTACAGATTAGGGTTTCCGAATTAGGGTTTCGATTGTAAGCACTCTTTTACTGTTTTTTACACTCCGATTCTTTGACATTCAAATTTAAATCATCAAGCCTATTCATTCGCAACGAAAGTTTGCGGAAACGTCGACCGTGACTCAGTTTTTTTAGCACGTACTTCAAACGACCCAGATTAGAGTTCGATTTTCATCTCTCTTTTACTATTCTATGCACTCCGTTTCTTCGAAATTCTATTCTAATTCAACATGCCTGATCATTATCGACAGGAATTTTGAAAGACGTCAACCGTGACTGCGTTTTTTTAGCATGTACTTCAAACGTCAAAGATTAGGGTTTCCGAATTAGGGTTTCGATTTTAAGCACGCTTTTATTATTTCATGGACACATCTTCTTAGAAATTGTATAATAATTCATTATGCCTGATCATTACCCAAAGACATTTTGAAAAACGTTGACCGTGACTCGGTTTTTTTTTATCATGTACTTCAAACGTCAAAGATTAGGGTTTCCGAATTAGGGTTTCGATTTTAAGCACGCTTTTATTATTTCATGGACACATCTTCTTAGAAATTTTATAATAATTCATTATGCCTGATCATTACCCAAAGAAATTTTGAAAAACGTTGACCGTGACTCGGTTTTTTTTTATCATTTACTTCAAACGTCACAGATTAGGGTTTCCGAATTAGGGTTTCTATTTTAAGCACTCTTTTACTGTTTTTTACACTCCGTTTCTTCGACATTCTATTTTAAATCATCAAGCCTAATCATTCGCAACGAAAGTTTCAAAAACCTTCGACCGTGACTCAGTTTTTTTAGCACGTACTTCAAACGACCCAGATTAGAGTTCGATTTTCATCTCTCTTTTACTATTCTATGCACTCCGTTTCTTCGAAATTCTATTCTAATTCAACATGCTTGATCATTACCCAAAGAAATTTCGAAAAACGTTAACCGTGACTCGGTTTTTTTTTATCAAGTACTTCACACGTTACAGATTAGGGTTTCCGAATTAGGGTTTCCGAATTAGGGTTTCGATTTTAAGCACTCTTTTACTGTTTTTTTACACTCCGATTCTTTGACATTCAAATTTAAATCATCAAGCCTATTCATTCGCAACGAAAGTTTGCGGAAACGTCGACCGTGACTCAGTTTTTTTAGCACGTACTTCAAACGACCCAGATTAGAGTTCGATTTTCATCTCTCTTTTACTATTCTATGCACTCCGTTTCTTCGAAATTCTATTCTAATTCAACATGCCTGATCATTATCGACAGGAATTTTGAAAGACGTCAACCGTGACTGCGTTTTTTTAGCATGTACTTCAAACGTCAAAGATTAGGGTTTCCAAATTAGGGTTTCGATTTTAAGCACGCTTTTATTATTTCATGGACACATCTTCTTAGAAATTGTATAATAATTCATTATGCCTGATCATTACCCAAAGAAATTTTGAAAAACGTTGACCGTGACTCGGTTTTTTTTTATCATGTACTTCAAACGTCACAGATTAGGGTTTCCGAATTAAGGTTTCGATTTTAAGCACTCTTTTACTATTTTTTACACTCCGTTTCTTCGACATTCTATTTTAAATCATCAAGCCTAATCATTCGCAACGAAAGTTTCAAAAACCTTCGACCGTGACTCAGTTTTTTTAGCACGTACTTCAAACGTCCCAGATTAGGATTCGATTTTAATCTCTCTTTTACTGTTCTATGCACCCCGTTTCTTCGAAATGCTATTCTAATTCAACATGCCTGATCATTACCCACAGAAATTTCGAAAAACGTTGACTGTGACACGGTTTGTGTATCATGTACTTCAAACGTCATAGATTAGGGTTTCCGAATTAGGGTTTCGATTTTAAGCACTCTTTTACTGTTTGTAACACTCCGTTTCTTCGACATTCTATTTTAAATCATCAAGCCTAATAATTCTCAACGAAAAATTTCAAAAAACGTCGACCATGACTCAGTTTTTTTAGCATGTACTTCAAACGTCCCAGATTAATGTTCGATTTTAATCTCTCTTTTACTATTCTATGCACTCCGTTTCTTCGAAATTCTATTCTAATTCAACATGCTTGATCATTACCCAAAGAAATTTCGAAAAACGTTAACCGTGACTCGGTTTTTTTTTATCAAGTACTTCACACGTTACAGATTAGGGTTTCCGAATTAGGGTTTCGATTTTAAGCACTCTTTTACTGTTTTTTACACTCCGATTCTTTGACATTCAAATTTAAATCATCAAGCCTATTC
>NW_019268672.1:0-53090 GCF_002738365.1 Cucurbita moschata
TTTGAAAGTTTAAACAAATTTTTTTTTGTTTAAAAAATCTTTTTAAACTTTGAAAAAAATTCAAAAACCATTCTTTTTAACTTTTAAAATGCTTTTAAAAACCACCCTTTCATTTTTTAAAAATTCATTTGTATTTTTTTAACATTTTTTAATAAATTCATAAAAAAAACTTTTCTAATAAATTCAAAAACACTTACAAACTTGTTTTAAACTCTTTAAAAATATTTCATACTTACTGTTATTATATTATGAATGAAACCGTTACTATCACGTTTTATAGATTTTTTATTAGGTATTTACGTGGGGTATGTTATTACTATTTTAGAAAAAAGAATTAAAAAATTTTAAAAAAAAATTTAAAAAATTTAGAGATTTATTAGGTATAGATTTTTTATTTATTTATTTACGTGGGGTATGCTATTACTATTTTTTTAAATATGATTAGGATATCTTTTTATAAACATCTTTGAACTAATGAAAATTTAATGCATAGTTTTTATCTTTATGTGTAGATTCACATAATTTTGAGTTCACATGATCTTCGATCTTTTATATTTATATAAGTTTCGGTAGAATTGCATAACTTGTTCACTCCATCTTCTTCGATTTAGAGACAAGTATTTTTTTTCTTTCTCTTTCCCGACCCACTCCACTTTCTTCGATTTAGAGATAGAAGCATTTTCTTTTTCTTTCTCCAACACACGCCGACAAAAAACATTTTTCTTCCTCTTCTACCACGTATGATGTTCTAGAGTTTGATCTCCACAATTTTTATTTTTTAATTCTTTTATTATTTAGCTTTTCTCTATCATCTTAATTTTAGTCAATATTTTTCATCAAAGAACTGTCTACTAAGAAAGTTATGAATATTCTCTATTTGGAACATGATTTTCATTCCCTTTTTTAATGTTTATTGGTGCAGGATAAAATCTTCATTTCGGTGTTATACTTGTATTTGGAAAATGACATGTGAAGAAGTTTTGAATCTTATTTTCTCTTTGCTGGAAGATGTGGACCTTGCTTCGTGCATGGCAGTGTGCAACCAGTGGAGTGGAGAGACGTAGCTCGAGATGATTACTTATGGAAATGACTGTGTGCTCAGAGGTGGCCTTCAATTTGCAAAAGGCCCACTATTTCTGGGACCTACTACAAACTATATAGAAATTTGTATGAACGCCCTAAAAGTCGATGTTTCCTCACTCCCCAACTTTCCTTTGATGATTTAGAATTTTTTTTATTGATATTTGGAGCGAAAACACATTAATCTTTTCAAGAGTGGTTTCGGGTGAAGTCCTCCAGGATGGTTTAAAGAATCCAACACCTCGTACACATAATGTGCTTAGTTATCTACAGGAAGACCCGGGGTTCAAGATGACTCTAGCAGTTGAGTCAAGATTCTCAATTTCTATATTTGACACCGTGAGTATATCCGTGCTCGTGAGATGTAAGAATTCCAACAAAGTTACTCAAGTAGTAAAAAAATCTATATTCGATTATTTCGATAAAATGTCATGTCGGGCATTTTGGTTTGACTATCTTGATTTCTCACATCTCTACCCTTTTGTCTCTAGAATTCGAGCATGGGTCTCATTGCTTTTTTTGTGATGTTGCAAAGACAAAACATGAGGTATTGTGGCTTTTCGACTTGCTCAATTGGAATTGAAGGATCCTATCATTTTGGAAAAGAAAATTGGAGAAAGTCTCACATCTTAGCGGTAAATGTTCTCTGATTTATTACCTGTCTTATTAACTTGCATTATTTTTCCGTTCCTTTCCTAAGTAAATATAATATAAATTTTTTTCTGTTGACGTGCATATTTTACCTAATTTGTACGAGTCACTTGCATTTTGATCCCGACTTGAAATTCTTTTTATTTATTTTTATTCAATTTGTTTATTTATTTTTATTCAATTTTGAAGCATAGTCTTTTGCAAGACTGCGGCTAATATAACCTGTTGATCAAGTGTGATATTCACCCACAATTACCTTTTAGATAGATAAATAAAAAATTTTCAAATATGATACAAAGAAAAAGAATAACTAAAAATCTTTTTATAAAGAAAAAAATATTTTCATAATTTTCATAATTATATTTCAAATATTTTAGATAGATAAATCAAAAATTTTCAAATATGATATAAAGAAAAGTAATATTTTCATAATTAGAATAATAATATTTTAAAATATTTTAGATAGGTAAACTAAAAATTTTCAAATATGATATAAACGAAAAAAAGAATATTTTCATAATTAGAATAATAATATTTCAAAATATTTTAGATAAATAAAATAAAATTTTTTAAATATGATATAAAGAAAAAGAATATTTTCATAATTTTCATAATTATATTTCAAAATATTTTAAGCATCAAATATTATATAAAAAAAAAAGTATTTATTTTAATTATGTAAATACTTTTAAAAAAGGTAAGATATAGTCGAAAAAAAGTGAATATACATATATATGTATATAAAAGATTTTTTTTAACCATAGTATACTCTTTATATTTCACTAAATACCTAATATATCATTAGGCACGTAACTCCTATTACGTTATAGAAAACTTATAATATTTAAGTTTAAATATGTGTTTATTTGATTTTTAAAATTTTAAAAATAATATTTTTAAGTTCTAAAATTGAAAATATTGGATAAGTTGAAAGAGTTATTTAAATTTATGTTCAAGAGATAGTCAGTTGTTTTGTTAATAATTATTAAGTCTATTTATAGCGTAAAATTTTTAACCCGTAGTTGTTAAGTCTTAATTTAAAAAAAAAAAATTTATGAAAATTTGCATTCCTAATTTTAGGTAAATAGTAACTTCTAATTTAACTCTAAATAACATGACATAGGGCTCTTTTTTTAGAATTAAATATTATTAATTTTAAATTAAGAAAAGAAGAAACTTTTTTTTAAGTTAAGATATATTTTAAATTTAAAGATTAAAAATAAGAATAGCTTTCAAATTATATATATATATATATATATATATATATATATATATTCATATTCGTATATATAAAATTAAATTAAAAAATAAATTAATTAAGAAATAAATTGATTTATTAGATTTTTTTTACCATTTTTTAAAATAAAATTTATATTAACTTTTAAGTTAACTATTTTTAAAATAATAATAAATAAGAAAAAATGACTCAATAATCCAATCTAGATAGAAGTAAATGAAAAAATCCGAAAGAATGGAGAATGAAACTGGTAGCGGGATGTTATTTATTTTCGTCCCATTGACATCTCTAACTTTATTGTGCGCGTGTTATATATATATATATACATATATATACACATATATACATATATATACATACACACACGTGTATATGTAATATGTATATAATCACAAATTTTGTTAATGGGGCGCCACCTCTTTCACAAACATCACTGAGCAAAACATTGTTGTTTAAGAAGGGCAACCAGAGGGTAGAAGGTGACAAAGACCCACATGGGCTCCAAGATCCCTAACTTCCCTCTATACGATGCCACCATGATCTTGGTGTACAATAATAATCCTTTGGTTGCGGCCCATTGTGTATTATCCCTATAACAAGTTTTGTTATATTAAAGACAATAATATAACAAAATAAAATACACTCAAACTTGGTACATATAATTCAAAATCATAATTATATTAAAATCAAAACAACTTATAACATATAATAAATTAAACTTAGATCATATAATAGACTACTTCAATAATTTTAAAAGTGAATTGAAAAAAAGTTAGATATGTAATAGACTACTTCAATAACTCTTAATCGTGACGTTGAACTAGGATACGACTTATTTCGTTTTCAGGTACTAAACCTTAGGGGTTATCATGTCATGCATCGTATTTTAGCCCAGAAAATCAGTATCCAAAGTAACCCTTATTTTTCTCTTTATGAGTGCATAGGTGGTGTCGTCATAATTGTAGCATTCTGCTGGCAAATTGTGATGTAGGCATTTCATTTAGGTGGGAGAAATAATAGGCCCATCATGGCATTCTGCTCATGGTACATATAGCTTGGCATCCACCTAAAGAGGAATAGGGGCCTTGTGGTACACCTCATGATAGGAGATAGTAGTTACTTCGGGCATGAATCCTAGCAACTTGTTAAGCATGTTATTTGCATTAACCTAGGTGTTTTCTTGAATTCTTGGTGATCCTAGGTTTTATGCCTAATGTCTTGGGTCAAGCTTGGAACTTAAAAGTTCTTCTTAGGAATAGCCCAACAAGATTTTGTGCATGTAGAATCTTATTAGCTACTAAGGATACATGTGGGGAATCTCTTATTTCATGGATACCTTGTTGGACATCCTTGGAGGTAAAGTTGTATGGATCGTGATGAACGTTTTTCTCCATATCTTGGTTTCGCTACTTAATGTTTCCGAATGACTCCCAAACAATCTCGATTCATACAACGTTTGATAATATTTGGAGGTCATTTAGGGCTTGTCAGTAGATAGTCTTCCTTGGGGGCATTATGATCATTTTTCACAGTTTTTCTACTTAACTTTATCCAAGGACCACCAAATTTCATACATAACCTCAACATCCTATAATATACACCGTAAAATTTTATAAGTAGTGGAATTCATTTAGCAGGTTATTTTAACGTTACCTAAATCTTGAGCAATTTGATTGGTTCGAGGTCTTAACTCACGGTTCTTCAGATTTTTCTTTCATATAACCTTAATTCATACTTGGTTTAAGGCTCATATAGGAATCCAAGCGATTCCTACAAGTATTTGTTAAGAAAATTTTAAGGTGGTTACTTACCTCTTGTCCAATGTTCAGGATCCTGTTTCTTGAGCTTCCAGCACTCGTTTTCCTCCAAATTTTCTATAGTAGCTTCCTAATTGAGCCTAGTTTTTGAAACAATCGAGAATTGTGTGAGAACCAGCTAGAAAGAGTTTTAATTTGATGAAAACCCAAAGAAGTTCGGTTTTAGGGTTGATGTGGCCGATTTAGTTGACAACCACGTTATCGTCTTCTTCCTCCCGCAGGGGAAGGAGACGGTGCGTGGTAGTGCTCTGTGTTTGAAAATGGAGTCCGCCAGCCCATTCTAAAGCGTTTCTCCCCTCGATTTCTTCATGAAGCTTAAAGATAAATTGTCAAGGAAGAGTTTGGAATAGATATCTCACCTATTCGTGAACTACAATGTAAGTTACAAGCGTCCAAAGTCGGGAAAAAACTTATTTTGTCACCGGAGTAAACCCAAGAGATTTTGTTATTAGTTACGACGATGCAAGCGCTATCAGACCATGCCTCCTTCACCAAAGATCTTCCTGAATCTCGAGCAATTTGATTGGTTTGGGGTCTTAACTCACGGTTCTTTAGATTTTTCTTTCATATAACCTTTATTCATTCTTGGTTTTAAGGCTTATATAGGAATCCAAGCGATTCCTACGAGTATTTGTTCAGAAAGTTCTAAGGTAGTTACTTACCTCTTTTCCGATGTTTGGGATCCTGCTTCTTGAGCTTCCAGCACTCGTTTTCCTCCAAATTTTCTATAGTAACTTCCTAGTTGAGCCTAGTTTTTGAAACCATTGAGAATTTTGTGAGAACCAGCCAGAAAGGGTTTTAATTTGATGAAAAACCAAAGAAGGTTAGTTTTAGGGTTGATGTGGCCAATTTAGTTGACGGCCACGTTATCGTCTTCTTCCTCCCGCAGGGGAAGGAGACACTACGTGGTAGTGCTCCTTCGTTTGAAAATAGAGTCCGCCAGCCCATTCCAGAGCGTTTCTCCCCTCGATTTCTAAATGAAGCTTAAAAATAAATTGTCAAGGAAGAGTTTGGGATAGATATCTCACCTGCTCATGAAGCACAATGTAAGTTACAAGCATCCAAAGTCGGGGAAAAACTTATTTTGTCACCGGAGTAAACCCAAGAGATTTTGTTATTGGTTACGACGATGCAAGCGCTATCAACCCACGCCTCCTTCACCAAAGATCTTCCTTATACTTCCCTTAAACTAAAGGGATAATTCTTACAAGATGTCTAGGCATGGTTATGGCCAATTTTGAGTTCCTTCCCTTGGCAACTCAACCCAAAACACGTTTTTCTCTTCTATTGTATAGCTTGAACTAGGTTGTATTAAGCCTCGACTCCTTCATCAAACATACTCTATTTAGTCCCCTCAAACTATTGGAATCATCAATTTTGGGTATTAAGAGCCGTAAACAAGAATTTGAATTTCTTCCCCAAATCTTGTCCGATATCGAATTTCTTCGAGTATGCTCATTTCTAAGGTCGTCTACCTTCGCGGCCTTCTTTGAAAATGGTCCTTAAGTGTATAGAAATCAATTGGATAGGATTTTTCCGACGAATGTGGCTATAGCCTTGGATTGGATTTTGAGCATTCTTTTGAGTTCCTTTAATGGCGGACAGAGTTAGGGAATAGGATAGGGGTGTTTTGAATCTTCCTTCCTTCACCAAACCTCTGGTAATTCTCTTTGGAACGTGTAGGAACAAGTTTGAGAAAGAAAGATAGACTATAGCTTCTAAACTTGGAGTAATTCCGAGAACTCTATACCCAAAATCTAAATGCTCATAACTCTCGATTGAGCTTATTTCTTGTTCCTATGAGTTGCCCCCACTTCATAATATATAGATAGATGATCCATCACCATTGAAACGTCCATAATAGCCACAATTCTATTCTTGCATTTTTTTGGATCAATAGCAAAAATTCTCTACTCCGACTAGGACCTTACGAACCTTGATTTTGAATTTTAGCCGTTGGATGTGATGAGTTGTTAATGTTGTAGATCATATCCAATTTTAGAAGAAATCTAACCGTTGAAATTTGAGTTTGGAAGGGTGATGGAAATGTGAATCCTTGTCATTTTTCTTATCTATCATCATTGATAAGAACAAAAAAAGTCAATCCTTCCCTCTGCAACTCAACCCAAAACACGTTTTTCTCTTCTATTGGATAGCTTGAACTAGGTTGTATTAGGCCTCGACTCCTTCATCAAACATACTCTATTTAGTCCGGGCCGTAAACAAGTATTTGAATTTCTTCCCCAAATCTTATCCGATATCGAATTTCTTCGAGTACGCTCGTTTCTTAGGTCGTCTCCCTTCGCGGCCTTCTTCGAAAATGATCCTTAAGTGTATAGAAATCAATTGGATAGGATTTTTCCGACGAATGTGGCTATAGCCTTGGATTGGATTTTGAGCATTCCTTTGAGTTCCTTTAGGCGGACAGAGTTGGGGAATAGGATAGGGGTTTTTGAATCTTCCTTCCTACACCAAACCTCTGGGTAATTCTCTTTGAAATGTGTAGGAACAAGTTTGAGAAAGAAAGATGGACGGTATCTTCTAAACTTGGAGTAATTCTGAGAACCCTATATCTAAAATTTAAACGCTCATAACTCTCGATTGAGCTCGTTTCTTGTTCCTATGAGTTGCCCCCACTTCATAATATATAGATAGATGATCCATCGCCATTGAACGTCCAGAATAGCCACAATTCCATTCTTGCGTTTTTTGAATCAATAGCAAAAATTCTCGACTCCGACTAGGGCCTTACGAACCTTGATTTTGAATTCTAGCCGTTGGATGTGATGAGCTTTTAGTGTTGTAGATCATATCCAATTTTAGAAGAAATCTAACGATTGAAATTTGAGTTTGGAAGTGTGACGGAAATTGGAATCATCGTCATTTTTCAAGTCAAGTGCATATGGTTATGGTAGACACTTTGATTCTGTTTAATTTGGCATTCCTGTAATTATCCATTCATCTAGGAGCATTTTGGTAATTTGAATTTTTAAAAAATTTACTTTTAACATTATTTTTTTTAAATATCCAGAATTTTCCCAAAAATTCTTGATCCCTTCTGGACCATTTTTCCCTTCTACCTTGATAATCTTACTAGGTAAAATGCTAGAATCCTCGAAGTTTGATAAAAATTGAAAAATTCCATTTTTCTCATTTTCTTTTTCCAATTTTTCTTATTTCTTGTTTTTCAACCTCTTACAACCCAGCATAAACTACCTCCTTTACAATTTGAATTTTTAGGTGTTACACTCATATTGTATCAAATAATTATAAATGGTGGATAATTTTTTTAACGAAAAATTAATTTTTTTTAACAACTCGACAATTCAACTCGAACATAAAGGATTGAATTGTAAAATTTTTTAAGTTGGTCCAAAAACTTCCCTCAATCAATCTAACCAAACCTAATCCAGCCTAACCCAACCTAACCCAACCGACCCATGTACCCCCTAATAGTAGGCCTATAAGTTTGGGTAGATTGATAGGAGTACATCTTTGTTGGAGAGAAAGGAGATAAGAGTGCAACAAGTGGTAAATACCAATTACATTCCATAATGTGATCTTTGGTTGTGCCCTATTTAACTTTGCTCTAGGCGTGAATTAGGAGATACTTTCATAGTAGCCGAGAATCCTTAATTGATATTAAATTTGCTCTAGTTTTGTGGTTGATATTAACTTGGCTCCAATCATAATTTGCCAACCGGATGCCACAATTATGATGACACCACTCATACACTCATGGGGAGAAAATTAAAGGTTAATTTTGGAGAGTTTTTAGGACTAAAATACTATACATGATATGACAACCTTTGGGGTTTAGTTCCTGAAAACGAAACAAGAAGACATATCCTAGCTCAAGGTCTAGACATGCTCCAAATTTCCAATGATTTTCTATATGGCCTATTCTAAATGACATGAGGATAAGTTCAAGATTTAAAGTTGATTGAAGCAAGTTTGGAACCTAAACCAAGATAGAACTTAAGAAAACGCCTAAAGGAAGCACCTCAAGATTCAAGACCCTTCTAGAACTGTTTAAGGAATCCATTATGAATCTATGACTTTCTAGAATAACTAATGCTAGTTATTATGGTTGGTTCATATGATTAAAGAACAATACCATTCAAGCTCTACAACTACCAAAATAAGAAGAATACTAGATACACTCAAGGATAAAGGACCAAGGTCCTCAAACTCAGAAGCTCAAAAATACTAGGTAATACTTTAAGCATGTCCAATTGTGACTCATGACCTCCCACAACGCAGTGCTTCCAGAGGCCATATTTCCTCTTCTAGGTGGGATGTCCTACACCATGTTTCCTTTGCAGGATGTCATGTTTGGCCTCATGTTTCCCTCGCCTAGATGAGATGCCCTACACCATGTTATGGGTACCTAATGATTTGCAGGATGTCATGTCCATGTATGCACCGATCACGTGACCTTTATGGTCTATGCGGCATTCATGCATGCATCAATCACGTGACCTTTATGGTCTATGCCCTGTTCATGCATGCATTGATCACATGACCTTTATGGTCTATCATGGGGAAGAATCTAGGGCCACAATGGAACAAGAAAAGAGTAAGTTACCTTAGCCAAGAATCAAGAACCTCCTAAGACCTCCCACGATACATCATGTTCATGACGTAGACTACATTTCTTGGAACACATGAAGGCATGAGCGTAGGTATTAAGACTATGTCGCTTGAAACGCATGAAGCCTCGAACACAAGTTGACAGGTTTATGTCTAGTACCGTAAATCCTAAGGGGAATTTCTTAGAGAACGAATGAAGAAACAGAACAAGAACCTAGAAAGAACCAAGAATAAGAGAAAGATCAAGGACTAGAACATGGATCAAGATCCTAGTTATAAGGACAAGAACCAAGAACCAAGAACCATAATACTAAGGCCCTTAGAGAATAACCAGAGTTTCAGAATCCAAGGACCAAGGTCCTCGGGATAGAACATGATAAGAACCCACTAGTCAAGAACAAGAATTAGAGGGCCTAAGTACTTACGACAAAAACAAGAACAAGAAAAGAAAGAGTGTGGTACCCTAGCATATCAAGGACAAGAATAAGATGTTTATCAAGTCTTTGTACTCATTCCTTATTCTCCATTTTTTTTTCAGGTAATAAGAAGCTAGTCGATGTCGGGAGCGATCTTTGGAGTAGGTGTCATAGACAAATCTCACCAGTCGTCCTCAACCCTTTGTTTTAAAATGTCTTGTGTTGTTCCTTATTTTGTAATTTAACTATTGCGTTGTGTTTTAAATACTTTGAATAAAATTTATTTAATATAATGTATGTTATGTTTTAAATTTGGTTTGTTTTACTTCGCAAAAAGTTTACGCACCTTTTTGGAGTCATTGAGTCAGCCCAGTCCTTACAACACCCTAGGCCTCTTCTTGAAGCATCGCTATAGATGACAAAGTTCTCTGAGTTATCTGATTGTGTGAGAACTAGAGCTGTTACCAACTTGTCCTTAAACTTTATGAAGCTTTTCTCACATGTTGATGCCAAAGTGAAAGTCTTACCCTTTCTTTATTGAGCTGGGCAACCGTTGCTGGTATTTTGGAATAGTCCTTTATGAACCTTATGTACCTTATGTAGTAGCCTGTCAATCCTTATGTAGTAGCCTGTCAATCCTAGAAAGCTCTTGATCTCAGTGATGATGGTTGGTTCGAACCTTCATAATTGCCTCAATTTTGACCGAGTCCACAAAAATATTCTCTTTCGACATGATATGTAACGTCTCTAATTTTCTTAACCTAATTAGTGACGTCACCCATGCATACATAAATCATTACGCAGAAGCTCATCATAAATAACCTTAGAAAACACAACAAAGTCTTTCATAAAGGTTTGAAAATCTAAAACAAACCTATCTCTGAAAACAAAACCTTCCGTAACTGAATTCAAAACGAATCTAATTAAAACAATGTTCAATGCGTTAACTTGAATCAACCAAATAACGTAAACTACTAAAAATGTCTCCTCTTCAACTTCCATGGTGTTCTCAGCTCCACCGTCAATCGTACATTGGCGCCTTACCTTTACCTGGAAAATGTAGGTAGTACTTGGCTTGAGTATTTTATGAAATACTTGGTAAGTCACTCACTCTTGAGGTTAGAAATGCAAACACATGCAACATATGAGCAGCAGCATCTTGCTTGACTCTAATCGATATAAAGAGACATTAAGCACTCTACCCATGTGTAAGAGACTAGTCTTTAGGACCATTTGCAATGGCTTAAAATATTGATCTAGTTTTTCATATGAAATCCGACAATGAAACAAAGACCCATCTTGTACGATGACTTGGATCACCTCCCTAAACGACTTTGGTGACTAATTACTCATGTACGAAATGTGAAATTTAAAATAAAATTAACCTTAGTCTTGCACGATTAATTTAATGCTTTTGAATAAACTCACAAATTGAAATAAAACGAAAAACAATACAAAATGAAATGCACTATATTAACATACATACTACTAAATAAAAATGCAACTAACCTATACTACACTATAGTCTACTAAAACTTAAATACGAAACTATCTTAAGCATGTGCCACAGTCTCGTAGCTGTGATTGTCATATATAAAGGAGCGCTTTGTCGTTTCCTAAAGAATAGAGTAACATGTGGCTTGAATATTTTAAGAAATACTCAATAAGCGACGCCTCATCGGGGTTAAATGCAAACACATACAGTTTCATATATGAGACCATCATAACAGTTTATTTTTCTATGACAGCTATACTAACGGGCAACTTGGATGTGTAATTAGTTTCCCTACACACGGTCCACACGTGTGAGTATGGACCCACCAGTCGCTTCGCACACGTACTAGGGCACTTTCTGGTCGAGTGAGCCTTCTATGGTAGTTGTTGATGCCAGACACCCGTTTGGATTAGCGACTGTCACGACAACATTATGACAAACATAATGAACGTTCTCTTGCCTAGTAGCGTACGCATCCGACTATCGTGAAGGAATAGGGGTATTCCTCGATGCATGAGGTCCCAACAATTTTCCATTTTAATTATCATTAGTACAACCCTACTAGCATCTCGTCATATCATATCGTTTTCATACCATATTTTCATAACATTTATCATAATTCTCATGCGTAGGTCGGAGTTGAATTTCATGCTAATGTCAACCATAGCATATCATTCATGTCACATATCATTCATATCATAGCGTTTTCCATGTTTTTAAATGTATCAATCCATAACATTCACGTATCCTATCATGTATCATAACAGTTATAATAATAATTTCGAGCATGTCTTCAACATAACATATTACAACACAACATAGCATAAAGCATATCAGTTCATCAAATAGAGCATATCAATCACATCATATAGTATTCACATATTATTTCATAACAGTCTACATATACAACCCATGACACGTGCGAAACCACAGACACGTGCATCATACAACACACCATTTATAACCCACAAGGGTAGGGCCACTTAGCTGAGCCGTCTAAGCCGACAGAGTCAAAGGACTGCTCGCTGCAGATGGTGACATGTGGCACCAATGGGGAGCCGACGCGTGTGCAGGTCATTTTTGGGTCGAGGTGCAGGTCGCGGGCGATGGTCACATGCTATAGATGTTTGGGCTGGTCGTGTATACTAGGCCTCGGTACTCGATTGTTGGGCCTTAGGGATTTGGTAGTCATGGGTTGCAGGTGTATTGACGGCGTGGGCTTCGAATGTTTTTGGTCGAAGGTAAATGGGTCGGTCTCGGTTTGCTGCAAGTTGGGCTGCGGGTGGTGTTCGACCCAGATCCAGATTCGTCGGATGTTATCTTCTTCGCCTAATTTCTCTCAATTTTAATGATGAGTTTCTCTTTCCTCTGCATCGTCGTCTAACATTCGTTTTCCACCGGTTTCCTTTGGTTCTTCATCGTTTCTTCTTCATCTTCGTCTCCCTCGTCGTTTCTCCTCTCCATCTTCATCTCTCACATCGTATAATGGGAATTTACATCATTGATCATACAACAATAATTACAATATTTACAAGATTATATCATTTTCTGGCCTAATTTTAATATCAAGAGGTAAGTAGTCAGCTTGGACTTCCCTTAAGAAATGCTTATAGGAATTACTTGAATTTTAACATGAGCCTTGAGTTAACTATGAACTAAGGAATGGTAGAAAATAAAAACACTAAGAATTGTGTGTATTAGGCCCAAACCGAACATTTTTCTCTAGAGTCAAATAACATTAAAATAACCCACTAAATGAATTCTGCTGTCTATGAAATTTTGAAGTAGAACATAATGGTGGTATGTTAAAGTCATATATGATATTGGGTGGTAATTGAATATGGCTAAGTAGCAAAACCAAAAAATTGTGTAAAATGACCCTAATCCTCCTACACTATGGCACATATTGTTCACGACTTTAATAACCTCCATACTGTTCACGACTTTAATAACCTCTGAACGATTTGAAATTTTATGCACGACCTTAAATCATGACTATTAAGGTACTACTTAACTTTCATGCCCTTCATGACGGTTGGAACACACTAAGGGCTTAAGCCATGGGTTAAGTAGTAAAATTACTATTTTGCCCCTATGACCAATACTGAGAATTTTAAGCATATGATTACCACGGTTAAGACCTTTAGGAATGCTTAAGGTTACCTTAGGCTATACATGGATTCCACCTTAGGCTATACATGTATTCCACATAGGGTATGACATGAGTTTCAAGTAAACCGAAGGTTATTAATGAACAATGCACCAATAGTATATACTAGGATCATTCAAGGTCATACCCTTCACACTCCACGCCCAATTCACATTCCCCTATCTCATCCCAGCATAGTGGAGTCGTGCATCGTTTTCCATACAACATCTCATACGGTACCACACCAATCGTTGCCTAGAAGCTGTATTATAGGCAAATTCTATGAGGTGCAATTTTGAATCGCAACTACCCAAAAAGTCTAATGCACGGGCACGTAGCATATCCTCTAGAATTTGGTTCAAACGTTCCATCTGACCATCTGTCCGTGGGTGGAACGTCGTACTAAAATCTAGGCGAGTACCTCACGCTTTCTAGAGTCTGTGCCAAAATGACGACATAAAATGTGGGTCTCAGTCTGATACAGTTGACACAAGAACTCCATGAAGTTTAACAATTTTCTTCATATACAGTTGTGCCCAATTGTGTAGGTGGCTTTACCATCAAGGAAATGCACTGACTTTGTCAATCTATCCACAATCACCCATATGATCGTGCAACCCTTCAACGTTCTTGGTAGCTCTACTATAAATTTCATGACTATATTCTCCCATTTCCACTATGACACAATGAATGGTTACAATAATCCTGCCGATCTCTGTTTAGGTGCCTTGACTTGCTGGTATACCATGCATTTACTTATAAATTTTGCTATATCCTTCTTCATACCACGCCACCAAAAGTGTGGCTTTAAGTCTTGATACATCTTGGTACTACTAGGGTGCATGGCGAACGAGGAGTTATGCATCTCGCTTAATATCTCATTTCTTAACTCTTCTACTATCGGTACACAGAAACGACTTGGGTACAACAATCCGCCACTGAATGACTTATAGTATCTATCAACTAGATCTGTCGCCAACTCATTAAGTATCTTTTCTACTTGGTGCAACACTCCTACTTGAACATCAATGATTCTCTCTTGGTGTGTGGGTTGGATTTTTAATTGAGCTAGCCTAGGCTTTAATTCCTTCCATTGCTACCGTTATTCCAGCTTATTCAAAATCTGTCTATACTCGAGGCTCTCTCGTGATTAACGTTGATGAATGAGTCCTTTCAACTTAGGATATCTTCAACAACATTGGCCTCCCTAGAGTCGTACTGTATGTCGATGTCATAATCTTTGACTAGTTCCAACCACCTCTGTTATCTCATATTCAGCTCATGAGTGAAGAAATACTTTAGGCTTTTCTGGTCAGTGTAGATTTGAGTTTTCTCTCCATATAGGTAGTGTTACCATATCTTTAACGCAAAACTACCACTGCTAGCTCCGATTCATGCGTGGAGTAGTTCTTTTCATAGTCCTTCAGTTGTCAGGATGCATATGCAATAACCTTCCCGCGCTGCATTAGCACACATCCTAAGCCCTTCTTGGAAGCATCACTGTAAATCACGTAGTTTTCTGTATCGTTGGGCATCGTGAGTACTGATGCATCACCAGCTTATCCTTCAGATCTTGAAAATTCGCCTCGCAATCTTCCGTCCATACAAATGAATGACATACCCTTCTTAGTCAGTTTCATAGGCAGTGAGACTATTTTGGCAAAATTTTGTACAGAGCGTCGGTAGTAACCTGCTAGACTTAAAAAACTACGTACCTCAATAATAGCAATGGTTGGGCGAGCCCATTTAGTGGCTGCTTCCACCTTAGCAGTATCTACTAACACACCATTCTCAGATACAACATGCCCCAAGAATGAGACCTCACATAACTAAAATTTATATTTGATGAATTTTACGTACAACTTATTCTCCCCAAAGTTGTTAGGACCTTTCTAAAGTGCAACTGGTGCTCTTGATCTGTTTTCGAGGATACTGGGATATCTTCTATGAACATTATGACAAAAGTATTATGACATTCCTTGAACACTCGATTCATTTGCTCCATTAACACTGTAAAGGCATTAGTGAATCCAAAAGACATAACTACAAACTCATAATGATCATACCTTATTCTGAATGTTGTCTTCAACAAGTCTTCCTTTTTTATCTTTATCTGGTGGTAACCTAACTGAAGGTCAATTTTTTAGAACATCGTTGCTTCCCTGACCAAATCAAATAAGTCCTCAATGCATGGAAGGAGGATACTTCTTCTTCACCGTTCTCTTATTCAGCTCCCTATAATCCATGCATAAGCACATCGGCCCATCCTTTTTCTTAACAAATAGCACCATCGCACCCAATGGAGATACGTTAGGCTTGATAAATCCTTTATCCAATAGCTCTTATAGTTGTGTCTTGAGTTCTTTCAGTTCAGCTGGCGCTATACGATATGGGGCCTTATAGATAGGACCGGTACCTGGTTCCAACTCTATTTCAAAGTCCACACCTGGAGACGGTGGAATTCTTAGTGAATCCTCTAGGAATACGTTTGGGATTTCATTTGCAACTTGCACTGTGGCTAGGGAAGTTTCTTCTTTTTTGGCATCCACGACACTGGCTAGTATAGTCCACGCTTCATGATGAATCAACTTTTTCACTTTCATTATTGACATCAATTTAGGCTTAACTCTCATACTCTTACCCTTGAACTTGAATCTAGTGTTGGACGGTGGCGTAAACACCACTTCTTTCTTGTAACAATTTATGCTAGAATGATTTTTTCTTAACCAATCCA
Source organism: Cucurbita moschata (assembly GCF_002738365.1). Classification (NCBI taxonomy): domain Eukaryota; kingdom Viridiplantae; phylum Streptophyta; class Magnoliopsida; order Cucurbitales; family Cucurbitaceae; genus Cucurbita; species Cucurbita moschata. The sequence goes on from NW_019268672.1 coordinate 16,173, forward strand.
TTCTCAAGTTCACTAGAATGTTAGAACCACTAAGTTAACAAGTGGGTGGTTTTTTTCTATTAGGAGAATTGGCTAATTTTATAAGGCTATAAAAGCCAACAAAGTTGATTTGTATAACAAGTAATTGACTTAAGAGCTATAGTGATTTGTATAACAAGTAATTGAGTTCAGAACTTTAGTTTGTGTGTTTACAACACCAACAAGAAAAGTAAAAAAAAAAAAAAAATCTAAGAATTTGGATCAAGATCCAAGATCGAGAGACTATCAATAAAATGCTTTTTTCTCGATCCTTTTCTCACGTTTTCTTGGACAAAATCAATGGTGCATGTTCTCGTATTGATGACTTTGTCTTTAGTTTCTTCTACTTTCTGCTTGTTCAATTATTTCATCTTTCTTTTCAATAATTTTGCTTTTTTTATCGAATGGTTTAAACATGAAACTTATAACATAGTAATGCAACATGGAGGGGACTCTGCTGTGTAAGTTGTTATTTTAATTATTTATAATAGGGGCATCTCTTGTCAGCTTCTTTTTTCTCCCTTGGTTGTATCTCTATCCTTGCGATTTACAAAGGTTTGTTTCTTGTCAACCAAAAACACATAGTTTTCGAAAAGAATATCTCTTTGAAACTGCGTTCTTATTTTTGGTCAACTTTTGACAAGGAAGGCGACCTGTAAAAATTGTTTGCAATGTAAATATTACTGCTTACAAACTTGACTTGAAGACACTTTGCCATTGTAAAGTTGGGATTCAATTATAAGAGATTTTTTATATTTGTATCAAGCTATCCTAATCCTATCCTTTTCTATCAATAAGCTAATCATATTGTTTTATCAATCTCTCGGAACCATATCGTTTCCTATACATAACCTAACCCTATCATTTTATCAATTTATCATAACCATATCGTTTTCTATACACAATCTAACCGTATCGTTATATTAAACATATCTTAACTATATAATGTTTTCTATACATAACTTTATTGTATTGTTTTATAAGGCTATCGTAATCATAACGTTTTCTATACGTAACCTTATTGTATCCTTTGATCAATCTATCATAACCAACCCTCACTCTTACTCATTTACAGTAAAAAAAAATGTTGCTTAACAAATTATTCAAGTAAGTAAAACTTCTTCATTTCTCTTTAACAGGTGTGATTGGTGAAGTAAGTATTGTCTTAAGAAGAGATCGTCACAATAAGTCGGTTCTCCAAAACTTCTATATTTTTTTTTTTGTCAAGTTTCACCAACGTAAACCGTATTTGAATTTTTAAGAATAAGAATTACAAAGGATTGACCATGAAAAATGAAGTGAATTTTGGAATGTCAGAAGTCAAGAAAGTATTGATTGTAACTTAAAATAACTCAATCAAAGTATTTCCTAAAACACTAACAATAGAAAATGAGATCTTTAATAAAAGTAAGAAGCTTGGATGTAGGTTTTCAGACTATGCCGCTTGGAACGCATGAAGTCTTGGGCATAGATTTTCAGACCATACAAAAGGACAAGCCCTAAGATGCAGGTTCAGACTACGTCTCTTGGAATGCATGAAACCTTGGACGTAGGTTAAGACTGTGTCACTTGGACACAGGTTGTCAGGTTCATGACTAGTACCACAAATTTTAGGGGGAGTGTCTTGGAGAATGAATAAGGAACATAACAAGAACCTAGAAAGTATCAAGAACAAGACAATGATCCAGGAGTAGAACATAGATCAAGATCCAAGTTCTAAGGATAAGAACCAAGAACCAAGAACCAAGCACCAAGTACTAAGGCCCTTAGAGGATAACAAATGTTTCACAATCCAAGGACCAAGGTCCTCAGGATAGATCATGATAAGAACCCCAAGTCAAGAATAAGAATTAGGGTCGTAGGTGACGGAAAGGTATCAGAGTAGGTGAAGGTGTCGGCGCGTCATTGGAATCGGGGGGTAAGTAAGACGTGGGTTGAAATCGAGTCGGGTGTCTCTGAACCAGCCCACGGATGAACATGAGCCGTGTGCGTTTCGACCCAACACAGCCCAAGGACAAAAACGCAAATACATGCAAGTTTCTTGGTATGTTCACGGTCTTCTTCCTTGATCACAATCAGCATTGACAACGATTAATGGCAGCCAGCATGTCCTCCTCACCATTTCTCATTACTTCACTATCATGACCAAAACTTTAAACTCCTTGAAGCATGAATTGCAATATAGTGTGATTTGGAACGGATAAAAATACAATAAATGTTTTAAATTTTAAAACATTGAGAATTTGGGATAATTAGTCTATTACCTAAACCATACTTACATAGATATGTGGTATGTCATTCTCATATGAGTTTAAGGAGAGGGGATCCCATCAGGTTGTCCACTTTCTTTTCCACACATACTCTATTCCTAAACCTAAAGCACTCCCTTGATAGTCCTATTAGGTTAATTGGTCGGTAAATGTCATGAACCTAGGAAAACCTATGTCTAAAATTGTCATACCCCAAATAAGTTAAGGCACCCGGAAGAATTATGGGATCCAAAGGAAAAAGTACACGTATTCCTCCTCTTGCTCGTGATGTTTATACTCATCTCTTTGCCATTCTTTTTTCAAGTGTTTCATTCCAATGCATCGGTCCATCTTGTATTTGAATCTCTTATATTTTGCTTTTTAATTATATCTCAAACTCATTTCCCATTTGTAATAAATTAGAACACCACCATTTTGTGATTAGATTTCAATTTTTTTTTATTTGTAATGTTCTTTGTTTTAACTTCATTTAATTCTTTTCCCCATTTTATTTTGTTTTTGTTTTTGTATTTTTAGTCACATTCTAAGATTCGAAGTCTAAATGTCAAAGTCGTGACATCATGAGACCTAAAACACGACTGAGAAAAAAAATTGTTAAATTCTTCTTGAAGAAAATGTAACTAAGTACAAAAGAACTGAGCTGAGCTTACTTTGCGTGTAGTCAAGCGAAGACCACCTCTATTTCTTTCTAGGACCCCATAATGACCTATCATCACCTTGATTTGTTAGATGCCTAGATGCCTCACCTCTATTGGTGGGATGACGTGTATGATTTGCTACCTAGATGGTTAGATCTACCACTGTGTACTATTGATATTACTTAGATTGGCCTTGATAGGAGTAGATGTCTAGAACACTGAGTCTTAGCGAAAATTAATTACTCAATTTTTCTTTTAAGTTTAAATTTTTTGAATTTTATTGAGGGCCTTAAAGAATAATTGGAAGCTAATGGAGAAGAGAAGGATCGTAGGAAAAATAGTGAAAAATGAGAAAGAATCAAAGTCAACCTTAGTGACAAAATTGTTATTTTGGCTGGCCTTTTCTAATGAGTAGTATGTGAGTTACTATAAACCGGATAGTGTAAGGGGGAAGAAAGGAAAAAAAAAAAATGTTGACTATCAGCTGCAAATTAGTTGAAATTGAAACCATTAAAATATGTGATAACAAAAGAATTGACGGTTGAGACGTATGAGATAGGAAACTCTCAATTATGGTCTAAGGGAAGGAATTTGCCTACCTATTCCGACTGAGGAGAACAGGCCAAATCAGCATATTTTTTTTGTTTTACGCCCCTCGCTTTTCTCATTTTTCAATTATTCAACCATTTCATTAATATGAAGTTCAACGTTAGTCAGATTAGTCAACATTTTTATGTTTGGATACAACAACAAGATGTTATTTAGAAAATAAGAGGAGAAGTTAGGGTTTGGAGGAAAATAGGAAATTGAAACTTGTGCAACAGTGATTTAGATACAAAAGTTTATCTTGGGAGAACAAACCTAGGTACTTGAATCACTCAAATCTATCCAGAAGGAGAAGTATGAGTTTTGATATTTTTACTTTGATTCGAGAGATTTTATAAGAGTTAGATACTAAAATTTTTATATGTTATCCTTAAAAAGATATTGTACACTTTTCATGGATAACATCGAGTCGAATTGGACAAGAAGTTAGAGTTCCGACGATCATCAAGAAACTATAAATGTATTTTAAAACGATTTTGGATGGATTAATTTCTCTTTGTATTACATTTTGTTGATTAGTTCAGCAGCAGATTGTTAGAGCAGAGAACATAAACAATTGGATCTCAAGTGTTGTTTTATTAATTCTAAGCATGACATTATATAGCCTTTACAAAATGATATAACCACAAATACCCTAAACTAGTTGAACCTAAAAATATCAGCCGACAAAAACTTAAAGTCCCAACTAATAGAACTAATTAGTCCAAAAGAATAGGACTCACCTTTTTGACAAGAATTAGTTTGAGTCTGAAATACCACATACACCAAGCTCTTTAGGCAGTTTCTGAAATGCTTCCAACTTGAGAGGCTTTGTCAACAAATCAACAAGTTGATCTTGAGTATCACAAAAACACTAAATTGACAGTGCCTTCTTTTGTAAGGTCTCTAAGAAAATAAAATTTCACGCTTATAGGCTTAGAACTGTTAAAATAAGACTCACTAATCTATGAAGTAATCTCACACACACTAAAGATAGAACGCTCCGATACCGCTTTGTGAAAGTATTACTTCTGTACTTGTGAAGGAGATGTCGAGAGGAGAAAGACAATGAGACAAAGAACACTGATTTTATCAAATACCTCCTCTATTGCTCTGTATTTCTCTGCTCTCTATTTTTTGCTATGTGACTTTACAGGAAAAATATTAGGTATTTATACGGTTAGAGAAACGCCTATAAACCCCTATACCATCATTCCCTAGAAAAGCCTCAGGGCCTTTTCATTCACCTGACTTTTTCAAATTAACTTTCCTAACAAATTAACTGCATTTGGCATTTTAATCTTATTTCAACAAAACTCATTGATAAACTTTAATGCTCTTACCATTTGTCATGTCATATCAATCATCTTGTATTTGTCGAAAAATACTTTCAGTAACGGTTTTGTAAAGATTTCCACAACTTGATCCTGACTTGCCACATGTAGCAATTCCACGCTTCCTTCATATGATCTCAGATAAAATGAAATCGAATGTCAATATGTTTGATTCTTTTATGGTTCACTAGGTTTTTTGCCAACTCAATTGTTGATTTGTTGTCAACTTGAATCACAGCTGCACCTTGTTGCTTTAGCTCCATCTTGCTCAACAAATTTCTAAGCCGTATTGCATGACACACACACACCAAGATGCTGCCACATACTCAGCTTCACACGTCGAGAGTGTCACGATCGGTTGTTTCTTTGAAAGCCAAGTAAATGTTGTGTTGCCCATGAAGAATACATAACCCGATGTATTTTTTCGATCGTCTATGTCTCTGCACCAATCACTATCAGAGTAATCAACTAATTTGTAATCTTCTGTTTTCGAGTAGAATAACCCAAGTGACACCGTTCCTTAGATGTACCGTAGGACTTGCTTCAACGCCTTCCAATGTGAATAAGTTGGCTCCTCCATGAACTGGCTTATAATGCCGACACTTAATGAAAGATCTGGCCTTGTGCATGTAAGATAACGATGGCTTCCTACCAGGCTCGTGTACCTATTTGCATCTACTCATTCTCCTCCATCGTACTTTTGAGAGTTTTGCACCTTGTTCCCATTGGAAATAAGCTTGAGAACCAGAAAAAGTTACAGAGAGCGAAAAAAAAAAAAAAAGAACCGAACAGAAGGTGTAATACAAAAAAGGCTTTTGAGAATTTCTTTATCTCCTTGTCTCTCCCCTCTCGACACCCCCTTCAAAGTTTCATGAGAGTTATCTAAACGAGTTAGTTTTAGAGAGAGCATCTATTTTCTACAAGTTGGTATCGAAGCAGCTTTTAATTTCTACAAATTAGTATTAGAGCAGATTTATTTTCTACAAATTGGTATCAGAGTTGATGGCGAACATGATGGGACAAATGCCACTACCACGATTGACGAAGACGAACTACGAGAGTTGGAACATCCAAATGAAAGCTCTTCTCGGTTTGCAAGGTGCATGGGAAGTGGTCGAAGACGGTTTCGAAGGACCGAAGGATAGCACGGGATATACGGCAGCACAAAACAAGGCGCTAAAGAAAGCACATTCAAAGGATAAGGCAGCATTATACATGCTATTTTGGGCTGTTGACGAGTCGGGCTTTGAGAAGATTACAAGGGCTTTGAAAAGTTCTCTACTCACATAATTTTCGAGGTAGAGATCGTGGAAGCTACGGGAATGGTTGAGGTGGTCAAGGCAATAGTTATGATAGGAGAAGAGACTGTCGAGCCAAGCAAATTGGCTTGGAAGAGAACGCAGTCGAGGAAGAGGTGGCTGATCAAACATTCAGTGCTATAAATGTAAAAAATATGGTCATTATGCAAATGATTCTAACTCCGAAAAATGTTACAATTGTGGCAGAATGGAACACGTTGCAAAAGCATGTCGAGCCAAAAAAGGGTAGAAGGAACAACCAACCTAGCCGTGGAAGACGTAACAGATGAAGGTCTTCTCTTGATGGCTCAAGATGAAGAGAACATCAACAACGACATTCTGTGGTACCTCAACTCAGAGGCAAGCAACCATATGTGCGGTTACGAGCACCTATTCAAAGAAATGCAAAAGATTGAAGATGGTCATGTATCATTTGGAGATGCGTCAAAGGTGGAAGTAAAAGGTCGAGGTACGATCCACTTCTTGCAAAAGGATGGTGTGATGGGGTCAATCCAAGATGTCTATTACGTACTAGACCTCAAGACCAGCATATTGAGTATGGGGCAACTCACAGAGAAAGGTTACTCGATATTCCTGAAGGACCGCCTGCTACACCTGAAGGATAAGAAAGAGCTTTTGGTTGCTCGGGTCGAGATAGAAAGAAATCGAATGTACAAATTGAACTTAAGAAGCATACGAGAAAAGTGTTTGAGAGTTGACGTAGAAGATAAGACATCACACTGGCATCTTCGTTTTGGTCACCTACATCATGGCGGCCTAAAGGAGTTAGCAAAGAAAAATATGGTATGAACGAAAATTTATTGAAGAATGCGTGCTCAGTGTCACAACCATACTATAAAGAGGTTGTGACCCTCACGCCAGGACAAGCAAAGCGGCGTCCCTCAAGAGATGCCCATCTGGCCATATGCAGGCCAATATAGAAGAGTGCCATGATGAGATCGAGGAGGACCATGCATCATCCAACACACCACCACGCAAAGTGGGCATTGAAGACAATTTAAGACATAAGCAAGACAGAGACATCAGAATAGACATGAAGGACAAAGATAGGCTTGTTGAAGGGCCGGGTAGGGCCTCGGGCCTTAACCTCAAAAGTCGAGGTTTCGGAAGGAATTTGGGCATGCGGTTCGGGAGTTAACTCCATCCATATGAATATGAATGCTCACCAAGTTTGGTGTCAATCGGACACCGGACGGACAATGCACGACATCGTATGACCATTCACAAAAATCATGTCTACGCGTGGAAGAATGAAAATGGCTCAAAATGTACTATAGGGGGTACCATGGTGTTAGCTCTCCACCACCCTTGAGCCCTGTGGCCTAAGTGAGCTACCCTGTGGCACATACGTGTGTCACAGTGTGGGCGAGCATGTCGAGACGAGTGTCTCGGGCGACTTCCTTTGAAATGGATTTTCAAAGGACAGTACCGGACGGCACGGGTGTGTCAGTATTGCACCTTAGCCTGCGTGTTGGAGGTTGCTACATATGAAGGGAATGAACTCTAATATATTAAATATCAATTTGAACACTTCAAATTTTCTTTCAAATAAATTGAACCTTTTAGCGTTACTATGAGCTAGCAAGGAGACCTTATGGACCTACAGATTATAAGCTCCAATGATACAAAATTAATTAATTAAACTCTTTTATTAATCAATTTTCATTCATTAACTATAGGTCACTCCACTATAGACCTAGAATTGCACTCTTATGCACTATAGGACAAGTTATGTCCATCGATATAATCATTACAAGCAAGTCGATCCTTCACGAGTTGTTCATAATTACAACTGGGTCAAAAAGTCCGTTTTACCCCTGTAATTACATCTTTCACCTTAAGTACCACTAATTCTCTAATGAACAATTTGTCTAATGATTCAATCATAAACCAAGTCCCTCTCGGGCCAATGAGAGGGTGGAGCCCCATTGTTTAAGTCCCAAAATCAGTACTTAAGAGGACTCATCTACTTTCCTTATATGGAAAGGAGTGAATTCCATCTCATGATATTATGTTCCCAGCTCCCTATTTTGTCAAGTCCCCAAAATAGTAGGCATATTGAATCGGCTAAAAGAGCCATTCTCACCCATGTAAATTAAAGGACAAGCCCTCACAGGCAGGAGTTCATAACTCACTCAAGATTAAGATCGAGTCGCATATGATCATCATGTGAAATATTAATTTTCTTAATTAACGGATTTATAAAGATAAATTAAATATTTCTTGGTCCAATCTTATACAAACTCATTGTATAGGATACCCTCACTTACATGTCTCCACATGAATGATTGGGATAAAATCATTTGTAACAATTACAGAGTGGACCATATCAATAGTGTTACTAGGATAAGGCACCCAACCTTATCCATATACTATAGACTCTTTAGGTTATTACTTGAACACGATCCTCTTGTATGTCAACCACATACTGTTCAAGATTACATTAATAACCTTGAATTTTCATACAATGGATAACAATTAAATTACAAATAAAATAATATAAATTATTGTTAAAAACTAAATAATTAATTACGAGGCTTTAGGTCATAAATCCCAACAACATACACCCGCTATCTGGTACGATATCCGTAAATGACTCGACATGGGCATGGGAGGGCCTATGCCTCGATAGAACCCAGATGGATGGATGTTCGGGAAGTTCCGATGAGATGAACAACACTTGGCCAATTCTCGATGGCATGACCGAGCGAGTTATGATGGTCGACGACATCCCGAGACTCGGGATGGCGTCAAGACATATGGACTCTGTCGATGGGGATCGAGATGACAAGATGAGATGCAACGTTGCATTGAGAGACATTGGCCCGAGCAGAGCCAAAGTCGAGCCGAATGACTTGGGCTAGTATAGAGGCAAGTCGGATGTGTCGCAGACGATTGAACATGCACGCGCAGACGGCGTGTGTAGTTGAACAAACTTGGATTCCACACAAGCGATGTTCGATTGGCGAAGACAAACCTCGCCTAAGGTTCGATGAAGCCACAAAGCCGGGGCAAAAAATATATATGGGGCCCCTCTAAGCTAGTCGTGAGCGTGTCAAGATCACGATGCCGCACGGTAAAAAATGTAGGACCATGACAGTTGGTATTAGAGCCACACTTTGTGTGTCTAGTCGGGTAAGACAGTCAAGGGAAATGAACCCAAGAGTTGAGCAAAGATCTTGCAAGTGTGTCAAGAGTGCCAAAGTGTTGGCAGGACAGTTGCCGGTCAGAATTATAATAAGTTGGGGGTTGAAGCCAAGACTACCCAAAATTCATTAGTGTCGTGTGTCGACATCTCAATATGGGAAGATCTACCTGTCAAGCAAAACTAAGTTCATTTGACAAGAGCTTGGAGTTCTGAAGTGGACAAGAGAGATGAAACAGAAAGCACACCATGATGGTGCCTTCCAAAGAACCATTCACATTAGAGGAATAGTGTCAGTGGTTGCAAGCAGAGAAGCCGAGAGTCGAGAAAAGACAAGTGTCGACCAAGTGCGAAAGCTTAATACAACGTAAATCCTTATGGGGGGACGACCTTGTTGCAGAGAGGCAGCCAAGTTCGAGCGGGGGAGAGCAGCATCAATAAGTCTCTCACCCCGTAAAGGTGCTCTAACATACGAGCACACGTGTATTCCTTGAGTCACCACCTTGTGCATAAGGTGGATGACTCCACAAGAGATGTCAAGACCAATATCCGCTCGAGAAGTGAGCATCAAGCTGGCAGTGGACATAGAGAAGATCACGAGAAGTTTAAGTACAACAATAGCCATACGAAGGTGGTAAAGTACAAAAAGTTGGCCGAAAGACAGCGCCAACAACTGAAGAGACTGTCAAAAAGTTTTTGACTTTGCTCAATAGAAGAAGTGGTTGCGACGAAAGAGTGTTGCGGTTGGGCTTGCGAGCCCCACCCCGAGGGGTGCACCAGTTTGTGTGATTCCGAGGACACACACATTGAGGCCAAGTTGGCCACACTTGGGAAAAGTGCCCCTTTTAAGTCCATAGTCATCTAGTGAGTGTCTGCAGAGAGAGTCAGCCTCACCCACAGCTATGGCAAACACTGAATAGCCACGTCTACGTTGCGAGTTTCAGTGGGCGAGTCCAAGATGGGCGAACAATAGAAATAGGTTCAAAGGGGGATAGCCGTAGATAGTAGTACCAAGCCAAACTTGAGGCAAGTTCACCCAAAAACTGACCAAGTCAAAATTCAGAACGTGGTGCCACATGAAAAAAGAGAAGTCAGAACATCCACTCGAGCTTGTCCCCAAGTTGGCGGAAGACGTCAGCAAGATGAGCATTATGACAAAAGATAGTGAGGTGCTCAACAATTTTATACTTTTCTGAAACACAACCAATTCCAGCGAGTCGAGTCGCCAACAGTCAGGGAGTTTGAATCGTCATTGGGACGATGCCGAGATTGAGTGGGGGAGAATTTCACAATCAGTGGGGCGAATGCGTCCCAAGAAAGGCATCGAGGACGATGACTAAATGAAGTGGGGGAGAATGTCACAATGTGCAATTGTGACCCGAGTAAGTCATCGAGGATGATAACTAAGTTAAGTGGGTGAGAATGTCACAACCATACTATGAAGAGAATAGGTTGTGACTCTCACGTTATGACAAGTAAAGCGGCGTCCCTCAAAAGACGCCCATCCAGCTATATGCGGGCCAATATAGAAGAGTGTCATGATGCGATTGAGGAGGACGATGCATCATCCAACACACCACCACGCAAAGTGGGCATTGAAGACAATTTGAGACATAAGCAAGACAGAGACATCAGAATAGACATGAAGGACAAAGATAGGCTTGTTGAAGGGCTGGGTAGGGCCTTGGGCCTTAACCTAAAAAATTGGGGTTTCGAAAGGAATTGGGCATGCGGTTCGGAAGTTAAGTCCGTCCATATGAAATATGAATGCTTGCCAAGTTTTATGTCAATCGGACATCAGACGGACAATGCACGATACCGTAAAACCATTCACCAAAATCATGTCTACACCTAGAAGATTGAAAATGGCTCAAAATGTACTATAGGGGGTACCATGGTGTTAGCTCTCCACCACCCCTGGGACCTGTGGCCTAAGTGAGCTACCCTATGGCACATACGTGTGTCACAGGGTGGAGGCGAGAATGCCGAGACGAGTGTCTCAGGCGACTTCCTTTGAAATGAGTTTTTGAAGGACAGTACCGGACGACACGGGTGTGCCGGTATTGTGCCCTAGTCCGCGTGTTGGAGGTTGCTACATACACCCACTATCTGGTATGATATCCATAAATGACTCGGCATGGGCACGGTAGGGCCTATGCCTCGATAGTACCCGGATGGACGGATGTTCGAGAAGTCTCGACGAGATGAACGGCACGCGGGCCCATTCTCGATGGCATGACCGAGCGAGTTATGATGGCCGACGACATCCCGAGACTCGGGATGACGTCAAGACATATGGACCCTACCGATGGGGATCAAGATGGCAAGATGAGATGCGACGTTGAATTGAGAGACCTTGGCCCGAGTAGAACCAAGGTCGAGCTAAATGACTTGGCCTAGTGTAGAGGCAAGTTGGATGTGTCGCAGACGATTGAACATGCACGCGTAGGTGGCATGTGTGGTTGAACAAGCTTAGATTCCGCACAAGCGATGTTCGATTTGCGAAGACAAACCTCGCCTAGGGTCCGACGAAGCCACAAAGCCGGGGCAAAAAATATATATGGGGCTTAATTCCCCTCTAGGCTAGTCGTGACCGTGTCAAGATCACAACGCCGCACCGTAAAAAATGTAGGACCGTGACACTCAACAAGCATGCGAGAACCTCAATTAAAAAGAAGGCTGAATTTTTGGCTAAACAACCCCTCGAATTGATCCATACAGATATATATGGACCAATTAACCTCGAGTCTTTCAGCGGAAAGAGGTATTTTATTTCCTTTATCGATGATTACTCACGGAAAACTTGGGCTTATTTTCTGAAAGGAAAATCCGAGGCATTCGAGGTATTTAAAAAGTTCGAAGTAATGGTGGAGAAGAAAACTAGTCGATACATCAAAGCTGTACGATCCGATAGAGGTGGCGAGTATACTTCGATGACTTTTATGGAGTACTGCGAGGAGCAAGGCATAAGGCAATTTCTAACCGCACCGTACACCTCTCAACAAAATGGTGTGGCCGAGAGGAAGAATCAGACCATTCTCGACATGGTTCGCTCAATCCTTAAGAGCAAAAGGATGCCGAAGGAATTTTGGTCAGAAATCGTGCAATGCGCCATCTACGTATAGAATCGATGTCCACATGCAAAGTTAGATGATCAAACACCACAAGAGGCTTGGAGCGGACAAAAGCCTACAATTTCTCATCACAAGGTGTTCGGTAGTGTGGCTTATGCTCACATATCGGACCAACAAAGAACGAAGCTCGAAGACAAAAGCAAAAGGTATATTTTTATTAGATATAATGAGAACAAAAAGGATACAAACTTCTTGACATAATTAGCAAGATGGTGATAGTGAGATGGAGCTAAAGCAACGAGGTGCAACCATAATACAAGTTGACAACAAATCATCAATTGAGTTGGCTAAGAACCCAGTGAACCACGAAAGAACACATTTACGTTCGATTTCATTTTATCCGAGATCATGTGAAGGAAGGAAGTGTGGAATTGCTACATGTGGCAAGTCAGGATCAAGTTGCGGACATCTTTACAAAACCGCTACAGAAAGTACTTTTCGACAAATACAAGGAGATGATTGGCATGACAGATAGTAGTAGCATTTAAGTTTATAGGGGATTTTTGTTGGAAATAAACTCAAATGAGGGAGAGAGGAAAAAAAAGTAGTTATGAATTTTTGGTTTTAAATTCGGTCAAAAGCCATTAAGTAATTTAAGAAAGAAGTGGTTATGGGTTAGAAAAATGATGGGGGTAGTTATGGCCAATTTTAGCCGTAGGAAAACCTACAAGAATGCTTTACTTATCGTTGTAATTGCAGAGAACAAGAAAGATTATAGAGAGCAAAAAAAAGCATAACAGAAGGTGTAATACAAAAAAGACTTTTGGGAATTTCTTTGTCTCCTTGTCTCTCCCCTTTCGACACCCCCTTCAAAGTTTCGTGAGAGTTATCTAAATGAGTTAGTTTTAGAGCGAGCGTCTATTTTCTACAAGTTGGTATCGGAGTGGCTTTTAATTTCTACAAACTAGTATCAAAGTAGATTTATTTGAACAGTTCCATTTGTGTTGATACCGGGTTGTAATTTTCCATCTTGTACTTTTTCAAAATCTTCTTTGCATATTTCTCATGTGATATAAAGATACCCATCTCTCCTTGCTTAACCTCCCAACTAAAGAAAAACTTCAAAAAGTCAAAGTCTGTCATTTCAAATTCTTGTGTCATTGTGTTTTTGAACTCTTTTATCATTTCATCATTGTTGCCTAAAAAGATGAGGTCATCGACATAAAGAGCGACAAGTATCACATTACCTCCACTCTTCTTTGTGTAAAGTGCATGCTCATGGGGACATTGCTTGTACCATTCTCCTTGAAGTATGTATCGATACAAGTATTCCATACTCGCAGTGCTTGTTTCAACCCGTAAAGCGCCTTCTTCAATTTTAGTACCTTCTTCTCTTCTCCAATTTTCATGTACCCGGGTGGTTGTTCGAAGTAGACTTCTTCTTCAAGCACACTATTCAAGAATGTCGACTTGACATCCATTTGAAAAATTGAGAAATGAGAAATTGGATTGTCTCCATTCTTGTGACTGGATTAAACACTTCGTCATAGTCGATTCTCACATTTTGCTTGTATCCCTTCGCAACAAGTGGCGCCTTGTACTGCTCAATTTTACCTTGAGCATTCATCTTTTTCTTGAATACCCACTTCACATCTATGGGCTGACTTCCTTCCGGTAATTCTATCACCTCCCATGTATTGTTGCGATGAATTATTTTAATCTCCTCATCCATGGCAGTTTGCCACTTCTTGTCTCGCACCACCTCTTCAAAGCAGATATTTTCAGCATCTGTCATAAGACATAGAAGGTGTACCTCATTTGTTCATGTTGGTTATAAACTTGTTAGTGAGGAAGACTGGAAGTAGTGGAAGAGTGGAACTAGTTTTTAGGGAGATATCGTGAGTGGTTGCTGATTTGTAGCAAGAAATTTGTTATTTTTTTTTATTATATAAGGAAAATGGTGTCAAGTTAGTGACATACCACAAAAAAGAAGATAAGTTTAATTTGTGTGTCTTTGCTCCTTCTCTCTTTCTGTTATTTTTTTAATTGGTATCAGAGCTACAAGATCAAGGCCTGTTTTCAATCATATCTCACCTAGAGATTAAGCGGTCAAGAAGGGAGAGACATCAAAAAAATGAGACAGGAATCGAGTGACAGGAGTCAAAACACCGGTGTGATAGAAGGTGATGCCTCAAACGAAGTGAGTGTATAGATTCAAGAAAAGGAGGGATCTATCACACTCAAATACCTGATGCTGACAAAATGTAACTATGCAGCTTGGGTGATTAAGATGGAGGTATTTATGATGGCACAAGGTGTTTGGGAGTCAATTGAGTCACCCGAAACAGTAGATAACCGAAAGGATAAAATGGCTTTAGCAGCTATTTATCAAAGTATTGTTGAAGATACGTTGCTACAGTTGGGTGCCAAGAAAACGGCCAAAAAAGCCTCGATCATGTTGAAAAATATGAATCTAGGTGCGGAAAGAGTGAAAGAAGTTAGAACGCAGACTCTCTGGCGGGATTTTGAAGTGTTGGGGATGGGTGATTTAGAAAGTATTGATGAGTATTCTGGAAAACACACCATTATTGTCAATAAATGAGAGGTCTCGGCAATACTATGGATTATATCCAAGTAGTTAAGAAACTTCTACGATCCAACTCTATAGAGTTTCTTCAAATCACTTCAACGATTGAGGAGTTCAGTGATCTCAAAATGAAATCTGTTGATGAGATTATTGGATCACTCAAGGCACATGAAGAAAGGTGAGGAGTTCAGTGATCTCAAAATGAAATCTGTTGATGAGATTATTGGATCACTCAAGGCATATGAGAAAGGTTGCAAGAGTTTGGAGAGAAAGATGAAACCATTCTCCTCACTCATGCAGAATGGAAGGAACGAGAGAATGCAAAATCCTCAAAGAAAGAATGGAAGGATCAAGGCACTTCCAGAGGAGGCAGGGGACGGGGTCATGGAAGATGGAGAGGCCGATGGAGAAGTGACTGGCATCGAGGAGATGAAGGAGAGTCGCAAACTCAGAATAAGAAATTCAACAAAAGTAAAATTAAATGTTACAGGTGTCAGCAGATGGGACACTTCGCATTAGAGTGTTCCATAAAAGACAAACAACTCAACTTAATAGAGATGCAAAAGGATGAGGAGTCTTCATTGCTGATGATAGAGGCGTGTGAAATTAAAACCACGCATGACAAAGAGCCTCATTTTGTGATGTTGATTGAAACTATAGTGCCGCCACCAACCAATATTGGAGCTAAAAATTCCTGGTTCTTAGATACTGGAGCAAGCAACCACATATCAAGAGAAAGGAGGGTGTTTCGTAAGCTCGACACATCTGTTGTTGGAAAAGTACGTTTTGGTGATAACTCTGTAATAGACATTTGTGGTCGAGGAATAGTGCTCTTCAAATGCAAAACCGATGAGCACTTGATCTTATTGCAAGTTTATTACATACCTAAACTCAAAAGCAATATAATAAGTTTGGGATAACTGGACGAGAGTGGAAATAAAATTGTCATAGAGGATAGTGTGATGAAGATATATGATAGTGCTAGGAGCCTGATTATTATGGTGACCAGACAATCTAACAGATTATATATAGCAAAGCTCAAGCTTGCGGATCAGGTGTGTTTAATGACAAATATCAGTAACGGTAGTTGGCTCGGGCACGCAAGTTAAGCTTGCGGATCAGGTGTGTTTAATGACAAATATCAGTAACGGTAGTTGGCTCGGGCACGCAAGTTGTGGACACCTAAATTTTAACTTTAAAGTAATTAAATGACAAAAGAATGGTTGATGGGTTGCCGAAAATCACCAAGGTCAATTTTAACTTTAAAGTAATTAAATGACAAAAGAATGGTTGATGGGTTGCCGAAAATCACCAAGGTCGATCAATTTTGTGATGGCGGCATTATAACCCGTGGTATCCTTCAGTTTTTTGAAACCTTCTTCGACCACCTCCCATGCATCTTGTGAACCGAGAAGAGCTTTCATTTGGATGCTCCAATTCTCGTAATTTGTCTTCATCAATCGTGGTAGCGACATTTTTCTCATCATGTTTGCCAATGGCTCTGATACCAATTTGTAGAAAATAAATTTGCTATGATACTAATTTGCTGAAATTAAAAAGCCGCTTTGATACCAACTTGTAGAAAATAGACGCTCCCTCTGACAAAATTTTGAAGGGGTGTCGAAAGGGGAGAGACAAGGAGACAAAGAAATTCTCAAAAGCCTTTTTGTAATAAACTTTCTGTTCTGCTCCTTTTTTGCTCTGTAACTCTTTCTTGTTCTCTCTATTGTTCTCTGTTGTTACAACGATAAGTAAAGCCTTTTTGTAGGTTTTCTTGAGGCAAAAATTGGCCATAAGTGCCCCATAATTTTTCTCACCCACATGCACTTCTTTCTTAAATTACGTATGGCTCTTAACCAAATTTAAAACCAAATTCATAATTACTTTCCTTTTTTTTTCTCTCCCTCATTTAAGTTTATTTCCAACAAAACTCCCTCATAAACTTCAATGTTCTATTCAATTATTCTACCTGCGTCGTTTTCGTTTTTTCGATCTCAGTCGTGGTTTCTTCAATTTTCTCTTCTTTTCCTCGAGCGGCAAAATAAGGTTGACCTTCTCTGATGAGACTTCATTTGAATCTTCTCGAGAACAGCTCATCTGAGACAACAACTCTTCATTTCTCCAATTCTCAGCCACGCTTGACTCAGACATCATGACTTTGTTCAGTTTACTCAATTCCCTTCGTAAGTCCACAGCGACTTTTACAGCTGGCATTCTTGTTTCCTCCAGTTTGGTTTTATCACAAGTGAGTGTCCCAATCGTGTGTCGTAAATTCACTGCCTCCTGTTTGACTTGATTCAGGTTCACGTCGAGAGAGTTTCTTTGTTGAGTCAATATCTCTATATCTTTCTTCTCCCTCACTAGCTCGTCTACTAGACCCTCAATCTCCATTAACAGGTCATTCTCTTTCTTCACACCTTCTTCAACTTTCTTCGCAAGTTCAGAGATTACCTGCCCATTCTCTTCCTTCTCTTGTTTGAGATAGGCGGAACTCTTATTCAGCTCAGCAATTTCCTTCTCTAACTTTTTAACTTTTGTTTCCAGCTCTTTCTTTTCTTCTTCAATTTTTATCCTCTTTCTTCTTTCTTCCTCGAATTGCTTTTCCGGTCATTGGAGCTCTCTCTCTCTTCGAGCTCGGGCTCTTTGTTATTCGATTGTTCATCTTTATTCAATTTTCTCATCTTTGATATTGCGATTTTGCCAAATTCGTTGCGTATCACCTCATTTTTAACAACTTCCACTACCTCACGACTATAGCCATCGTCTTTCGCACCACCGTCTGCTTTTGTATTCGGCTCTTCGTTTTGAGCCATCAAGAGGATGCCTCCACTTGTTCGTCATCCAAGGCCAGGTTGATGGTTTCTTCCACCTTTTCTTCGGCTCGACAATCTCTCGCAAAGTGACCCATTCTGCCACAATTGTAACATCTATTGGAGTTAGAATTATTTGCATAGTGGCCATATTTCTGACATTTAAAGCACTGGATGTTGGAATTGTATCCTTGACCTCGTCCTTGATTGCGCTCTCTTCCACGCCATTTGCTTGGCTCGACAATCTCTTCTCCTGGTAGTTTTCTTCGTAACTATTTCCTTGACCACCTCGACCATTCCCGCGGCTTCCATGATCTCTACCTTGAAAATTGTGAGAGTAGAGTGCCTTTTCATCCTTTATTGATGTCTTCGTCTGAAGCACTTGATCTAGTGTCTCCTCCTCTTTTTTCTTGCGTTGCTCGTGTGCCTCGAGAGAACCGACAAGCTCATCGACTGTGAACTTCATCAGGTCCTTTGGCTCTTCTATGGCACATACGACATTCTTGAAGTTGTCTGTTAACGAACTCAAGATTTTCTCCACAACTCGCGTCTCGGGTGACATTTCTCCGTTTCAATTTAGCTGATTCGCCATGGTCTGTACACATGTAATATAGTCAGATACATTTTCTGACTCCTCCATCTTCACGCTCTCCAACTTGCCACGCAGAGTCTGGAGAAGCACCTGCTTGACTTGGTCGATTCCTTTAAACACCTTCTTTAGAGAGTCCCACGCTTCTTTTGAAGTAGTTGCCCTTGCAGTCTTCTCAAAGTCCGACTCGCCAACAGCTCGAAACAGCATGTATAATGTTGTCTTATGCTTTGATCGTAATTCCTTTAGCGCCTTGTTTTGCGCTGCCGTATAACTAATGGTATCCTTCGATTTTTTGAAATCTTCTTCGACCACCTCCAATGCATCTTGCGAACCGAGAAGAGCTTTCATTTGGATGTGAGATGGATCCAAAAAAAAGGGGGGTTTGAGTTATAATCCAAAAATTATTCGTGTATATATTTCACAGAAACGTGAAATCAAAGTAGGCGATATGGTAGCGGGAAGACATAGAAATAAAGGTATTGTTTCAAAAATTTTGCCTAGAGAAGATATGCCTTATTTGCAAAATGGAAGACTTGTTGATATGGTTTTCAATCCATTAGGAGTCCCCTCACGAATGAATGTAGGACAGATATTTGAGTGCTCACTCGGGTTAGCGGGGAGTTTGCTAGATAGACATTATCGAATAGTACCTTTTGATGAGAGATATGAACAAGAGGCTTCTAGAAAACTAGTCTTTTCTGAATTATATGAAGCCAGTAAGCAAACAGCGAGTCCATGGGTATTTGAACCCGAGTATCCGGGAAAAAGCAGAATATTTGATGGAAGAACGGGAAATCCTTTTGAACAACCTGTTATAATAGGAAAGCCTTATATCTTGAAATTAATTCATCAAGTTGATGATAAAATACACGGACGTTCCAGTGGACATATTGACACGAATAGTTCAAGGGAGAAAATTGAGTTATTTGGGCCCTGGAGGATTGACAAGGCGAACGGCTAGTTTTCGGGTACGAGATATCCATCCTAGTCATTATGGACGTATTTGCCCAATTGACACGTCAATTCTCGTAGTTCGTCTTCATCAATCGTGGTAGCAGCATTTGTCCCATCTTGTTCGCCATCGGCTCTGATACCAATTTGTAGAAATAAAATTTTCTCTGATACTAATTTGTTGAAATTAAAAAAGCCGCTCCGATACCAATTTGTAGAAAATAGACGCTCGCTCTGAAACTAACTCGTTTAGATAACTCTCATG
This sequence comes from Cucurbita moschata, assembly GCF_002738365.1. NCBI lineage: Eukaryota > Viridiplantae > Streptophyta > Magnoliopsida > Cucurbitales > Cucurbitaceae > Cucurbita > Cucurbita moschata. Next base: position 35,761 of record NW_019268672.1, read on the forward strand.
AAACTTTGAAGGGGGTGTCGAGAGGGTTGAGACAAGGAGACAAAGAAATTCTCAAAAGCCTTTTTGTATTACACTCTCTGTTTTGCTTCTTTTTTGCTCGTAACTCTCTCTTGTTCTCTTCTATTACAACGATAAGTAAAGCCTTTGTATAGGTTTTCCTAAGGCTAAAATTGGCCATAACTGCCCCATAATTTTTCTCACCCATAAGCTTCTTAAATTACGTATGACTTTTGACTGAATTTAAAACAAAAAAATTCATAATTACTTTCCTTTTTTTTCTCTCTCTCATTTAAGTTTATTTCCAACAGGTTTTGTTAGACATCCATAGGAATATGCTCTCTACAAGAAAATTAAGGGAGTTGAAGCAATGATAATCGACACATATATGGATGATTTAATCATAGCCGACTCAAACAAATAAGTTATAACTCAGTTCAAGGAAGAGATGCATCAGAAATTTGAGATGAGCGGTCTTGGACTTTCGGGCTATTACTTGGGTATTGAGGTACGACAAAGCAGTGAATCAATCACTTTATGTTAGGCCGGATATGCAAGAAAAATCCTAGAGAAGCTAGGAATGGGGGAATGCAATCCTTATTCGATTCCCATGGAACCAAGAATGAAGATGAGCAAACATGGAAATGGAGAATCTGCGGTTGACAAAACACTTTACAGAAGTGTTATTGGAAGCTTACGCTATCTGGTTAATACTCGGCCCGACATAGCCTACTCAGTTGGTGTGATGAGTAGATACATGGAGGCACCAACAACTTCACATCTCACAGCAGTAAAACAAATATTGAGGTATGTGAAAGGTACTCTTAAGTCTTGGTTGTGTTAATAAGAAGCTATTGAATGTGGAGCTGGTAGGATTTAGCGACAATGATATGGCTGGGGATATTGATGATACGAAGAGTACAACTGGAGTGTGGTATTATTTGGGAGTAAATCCAATAATCTGGGTATGACGACAAAGCCACCACCTTCTATATAGCCGCAACTTCTATATACTCAGCCTCGCATGACGACAAAGCCACCACCTTCTGCTTCTGCGATATCCAGGTTATTGGATTTACCAAAGTGAAAAGTTGATGAATAATGGCGGAAATGACAGCAAGAAAATAAATGGACAGATTTAAAGAAAAGATAACCAATAGCAGAAATAAAAGATAAAATCAATTCTAGAGTCGGCCACAAAGATGTAAACCTAGGCTCTGATACCAAATTGATAAGACAACCCTAATCCTCAGCCCAACGATCCAAGCTTTTGTTTTAGCAAGAACCCTTGAATCAAAGTAATCAACACCTCCTTATACGAAATTTGGATCAACCAAGAGATAAGGCTAGAATTAGATTACCTCTTACGATCGAAGATGTAGAAGCAAGATTTGGAACCTTGTTCTAAATTGAGTCACTCCACAATCTAACTTGATCAAGGCTTGGTTGAATGGCTCAGGTGCAATTCTACCACAAGAATTGCTTGAAATATAGAAATGGAAAATATGATGCTCAGATTTCTAAGGAAAACGTCTCAATTTGAGAACTGAATTACATTCATCCACAAATCTGAATTTTACATAACATATTATGGGTATTTATAGTCTCCCGACAAAAGACGTTTGTGGACGGGATTTATTCCCGATCTCCTTTAATCTCCACGAAAGAATAAGTCAAATTGACTATTTGACTTTTACATAATTTATGAAATTAAAAACAATTCTTTCTAACAAATGTTGATGTACTTGAGTGGCTAATGCAAGAGGTTTGAAATTAATTGAGCTTTCGCGAGTAGGTTCATTATTCTGTTGTTGACATATTTTTTGAATTTTCATGGCATTTTTTGAATTGGCAATAGGTCCATTTGAAACACCGTGATTCTTATCACACAGTCCCACCGTCGACGCCCCGTCACGGTCATGTATGTCATGCATAAGATAAGAAAAAGAATTGTCATTGATTGCATATATTGTTATTGATTGACTATTATCAAATGTAACGTAGGATGGAATTTGGTAACACTGACTATGTTATAGTTGACTGCATTATTGTTGACTTAGTTCTAAAAATCTAGAATACGATATGATAAGGCTAGGTATAAAATTTGGTGACCATTAGATTACAATGGAGGGGCTTAACCAAGGGAAGGTGTATAATGGCTAAAATGCCCTTGTAATTATGTACGCTTATGACCAAAGTGGCATCTAAATGGCATGAAAATTGATGAGGAGCCTTATATCATGGTTCAAAAGGATTATACAAAGTTACAAGGTCATCGGAATATGTTGAGAATTTAAATCAAAATTTGGGGTAGTAAATGTCCAAATGGATTGAGAATTCTACGATTTTTTTCAAGACTTTAAAAGACTCAAAAGAGTAAGTAAATCTATGGCACTCATTTATAATATTAAGGGTAAGTATGAAAGATCTTAGAGAATTAGTACACCTTTAGAGTAATCAAGAGGAAAAATACTTAACTACCCCTCCAGACACTTTATAAGAAATCAAGGTTTTTATGAATACCAAGTGACAAGTTTCTTATGAAATATTTATGCATGCAAAGAAATGTTTGACTCATATGAATTAGGGAAACCTTGTTAACAATTTTTCCTTAGTTGTGCTTCAAGACTTAACAAAGAACTCTTAGAACGAGAACTTGAGTTATCTGGAGATTAAAGCACTTTCGAGTACGAAAGTTTTTTTTTTTTTAGAGGTATATGATGTAACAACGATAAAAATAATATTGACAATTATTTAAGTATGTACGGCCAAACACATCATGATTTCTAACAATAAGAATGACAGAGAATAATAAGCTATGGAAAAGGATCAAAATTTGAAACATCAGGAGAATAATGCATCAAATTCTTTTCCATTTTCTTATCCTATCATAACCTTTTCTTTTCAAATAACTTTCTTAGATTCCTTAAACTCTCCTTATGTCCTTTAGCTTTTTCCTTTAGATCCCTTAATTCTTGTGGGCGCCTTAACTTATTTGGGGTATGACATTCATAGACATAGATTTTCCTAGGTTCATGACATTTACCGACCAATTGACCTAACAGGACTATCAAGGGAGTTTTTTAGGTGTAGGAATAGAGTTATGTGTGGAAAAGGAAGTGGACAACCTAAGGAATCCCCTCTCCTTAAACTCATCCGAGGATGACATACCACATAACTACGTAAGTATGGTTTAGGTAATAGACTAATTATCCCAAATTCTCCATGTTTTAAAAAGTAAAAACATTTATTGTATTTTTATCGGTTCCAAATCACACTATATTGCAGTTCATGCTTCAAGGAGCTTAAAATTTTGGTCATGATAGTGAAGTAATGAGAAACGGTGAGGAGGACATGCTGGCTGCCCATTAATTATTGTCAATGTTGACTGTGATCAACGAAGAAGATCGTGAACATACGAGGAGACTTGCATGTGTTTTCATTTTCTAATTTAAATGTGGTCCATATACTAATACACAACCTACATATGAAATATTTCGAATTGTCAAATTTCTTATTAATATATTGTTTCTCATGATAAATGGTAAGGTATATGCTGCTTTTGGACATAATAAAAATAAATAAATAAATAAAAACGATAAATTACAATGCATATTATATAATATTGATGTGGTGAAATGTAGGTGGTTATTAATAAATAAATTTATATGGTAAAAAATTAATCTTAAAATCCATTTAAAAATAATTTACATATTTTCCTTTAAAAGTTGATCCAGATTGTGTCACTAATAAGGTTTGTCATAAAGTTTGTCCTCAAAATTTTACAATAAAAACCCACCCTCTTCCTTTGCAGTCGCATCACACATTTCAACAATTTTTTTACAACACAATCGAGAGAAATGACAAAAGGAGGAGCAATTTTCACCGGCTTCTTCATTACCTTCCTCGTTTTATATTCAGGTCTAACTTTTCTTATTAAATAATTTTTTAGTGTTATTTTTTTCTTATTGAAAATTAACTAGTAGAGTTACAGGGAGTTTGAATGCACAGGCTCAATTGTGTTGTAACAACCATCCTAGTTTGGGAGCTTGCAAGCCTGGAGTAGACGATCAAGCCGATGGCAAATGTTGGACTCACTACATTTCTGGATGTGAGAAAGGAGGATTTTGTAAGCATGTTGGGAGTCATCATGTATGTCATTGCTATTGTTGATTTCATATATTTTTCTTTCATTTCCGCCTTTGTTTTCATGTGATGCAATGGAATGCATTGCACTTTTACAAATTATACTTTGAATAAATAATGTCTGAACTTTCGAGCTTTCTAAGTTCTCATTTTTTTTTTAGGTTACACATGGAAGAAAGTTCAAAGTTTGAGATATTGTTATGTTGAATTTTTTCAAGGAGAAGTACAAACAAATTATTAGTCTTGGATTAATGTGAATACCTCTCTAGCTCTAACACCGTAAGCTTAACTTGTTTCATTCACGCATGCGGTTAGGGTGATATTCCATTCGATAAACTAAACCATAATTATATTTTAATCGTTCATGCATAGTATTAAGGAGATATGCCTATTGTAAGGACCTGGTTGACTCGATGACTCCAAAAAGATGAGTAAATATTTCACGAAATAAGACAAATGGAATTTAAAACATAACATACATTATATTTATATTATATCAAAATAAAGTTTATATAAAAGTATTTAAAACACAACACAATACATGAGTTAAAACACAAAATAAGGAATGGACACAACTTTTTAAAAGAAATAAGGGTCGAGGACGAAGGTTGAGGCTTCTCTATGACACCTGCTCCAGAGTCCACTCCCAACCTCGACCAGCTTCTTATTATCTGAAAAAAAAAAAATAGAGATTAAGGAATGAGTACAAGACTCAGTAAGTAGCCTACTTGAAGCTCTTAATTGTGTCCTTGATATGCTACGGTACCACACTCTTTCTTTTCTTATTCATGTTCTTGCCACACACTCTTTTTTTTCTTGTTCTTGTTCTTGTGGTAAGTACTTAGGCCCTCTAATTCTGTTATTGACTTGGGGTTCTTATCAAGATCTATCCTGAGGACCTTGGACCTTGGGTTCTAAAACGTTTGTTATCCTCTAAGGGCCTTGGTACTGTGGTGCTTGGTTCTTGGTCCTTATCCTTAGAAATTGGATCTTGATCTATGTTCTAGTCCTTGATCGTTGCCTTGTTCTTGATACTTTCTAGATTCTTGTTATGTTCCTTATTCGTTCTCCAAGACACTCCCCCTAGAATTTGCGGTACTAAATGATGAACCTGACAACCTGTGTCCAAGTGACACAGTCTAAACCTACGTCAAAGGTTTCATGCGTTCCAAGAGACGTAGTCTGAACCCGCATCTTAGGGCTTGCCCTTTGATACGGTCTGAAAACCTATGCTCAAGACTTCATGCGTTCCAAGCAGCATAGTCTAAAAACCTACATCCAACGCTTCTTACTTTTATTAAAGATCTCATTTTCTATTGTTAGTGTTTTAGGAAAGACTTTGATCGAGTTATTTTAAGTTACAATCAATTCTTTCTTGACTTCTAACCTTTCAAAATTCACTTCCTTTTTCATGGTCAATCCTTTGTAATTCTTATTCTTAAAAATCCAAATACGGTTTACGTTGGTGAAACTTGACAAAACACAAAACAAAAAATATAGAAGTTTTGGAGAATCGACTTACTGTGACGGTCTCTTCTTAAGACAATACTTACTTCACCAATCACACCTGTTGAAGATATGATGAAAATAGGAAAAGATACATCAATAATAGAAAAAACCAAAATAATAAAATTCCAAAAGATGGGAAGTTGAAGAAGTAAAGTGGGAATATGTCAGGGAACATATTCTACTCACGGAATTTTTTTTTTTAAAATTAGTTTAACATAGTCGTTGAGATGATGATATCTACAAAGGTGGTTGAGAATCAAAAAATGGATCATTGAGATCATAAATCGTGTCTTCATCTTCTTCTTCTATAATAGAAGGAGAAGACGTCGAACCGACTGATCCTGCCTCTTAAAGAAGTTTTTGAAAATCAGCTTCAGATGTTGTCTGTGCTAATGCAGCGAGTAGCTTCGACTTTGAATTAAGGAATTCGGAGGTCCTCTTCTTGGATAAATCCTAAAGGTGGCCATTCTCAGATAGCCAGACCTTTACCGCTTTGATGTCTGCGTGGGTATAAGTATATTTATCTCACCATTTGATTTTGATAGTTTTGAAGACCTGTTTTATTTGGTCTTCGGTTTCCTTAATTTGAAAATTCCAAGTTAAAATCCAAAGAATTTGAAAGTATACGCAAAAACGCATGGTTAATGGAAATGGGGTTTTGAATATATTTTGAACGAAGTAGTGAAACGATTCCTGTATTGGAACTAGAAATATATCTTTGGCTGATCCAAAGATTTTCCACCATTTGATGAACCAAAATGGGTAATGAATTTTATGAGCATTCTGGCAGAATTGAATAAACCATGAGTGCTCGTAATTTTGATACTAAATGACATTAAACCAAGCCATCTGATAATCTCTGTATGAGTAAGAATGAGGAACAACGGGTTTTGAAAAGGTCTTTTCCGTGTATGGGTCTTGATTCCAATACGTCGAATTCATGACTTTGAAAATTTTCAATTTTGAATACGCGATTTTCAAAGGATCATCGCACTCGGAATATGAGTAATTTCAACGGATTTTGTATCAACAAGAATGAATTCATAAAACCTTCTGGTCTTATGAAGATCTTCTGAGATATAAAAGAATCCCGATGGATAGGCTTTTTTTACGATTCTCCGATTTTCGGGTCGTCGTATTCTGGTTCTACCAGAGCTTCTAGTATAGATAGATTTTTGAAAATAGGTCCTGATTTCAGGAATTGGAGAAAAACGAACGGGAACAACCGCGTCCGAGTAGGTCGAGAGGACAGAAGGTCCCTTTGAAGTGGAAGAGACAGTAGGTCTCAATGGAGTAACGGCAGATGGCCGTGTTGAAGAGGCAGAAGGCCTCGTCGGAGTGATAACCTTCGCCTGTTTTTTAGAAAGCTTTGTTTGAGATCTGGTCACCAATGTGAAACCAGCATCCATCGCATAGTTGCCGGATGTCATTGGAGTAAGTGTGCTTGAAGAAGCATTGGGCTTCTTCCCTTTTTCGATCACTTTCTTTCCGGTCATTACTTGGAGAAGGAGATTGGTTAGGGAGAATTTTTCCTTGAGAGTAAGAACTCTCTTGAGAGGTAATCTGCCAAAGGGTTTTCGACCCCTTTTATAGGCAAAATTTGGAAGTCGAAGCAAGATAAAATGGCTTGCCATCTAGCAAAAATCTGCTTAGATACAAGATTCTTGACATCTTTTTCTAAAACAAATTTAGATGCCCTTGAATCTGTTTTGATAACAAAGCTTTTGTTAATTAAATCACTTTGAAATTTTTGTACACAAAGTACTATTGAAAGTATTTCTTTCTCTACTGTTGAGTAATTTTTTTAAGTAGAATTTCATATTCCCGAATGGAAACGGACAATGGCTTCCTTTCTTGTCAAGGGACTGTTTCAGGATTCCTCCATATCCAATATCGGATGCATCGGTCTCCACTATTAAACTAGCCCTTGGGTTTATCAGCGATAAATACGGAATTGACTTGACAATGGATTTGATTTTTTGGACTGTTTTGGTGTGTTCTTCAGTCCAGGGCTTTGGATTCTTTTTTAGCCTTTCAAAAAGTGGTTTGCAAATGGGTCTGATATTTTGAAGGAAATCAGACACATAATTGAGACATCCCAAAAATCTTTGTAGTTGGGTTTTATCTGTAATTTGATCCGAAAAGTTTGAGACAAACTCAATGGACCTTTGAATGGGTTTAATTAGACCCAAATGAATTTCAAATCCAAGAAAACGGATTTTTGTTTGAAAAAGTTTAATTTTGGGTTTAGACACAACTAAACCGTTTCTTTTGACTGTCGTCAAAAATGTTTGAAAATGCTTAAAGTGTTGATCGATGTTTTGAGAAAAAATCAGAACATCGTCAATATAAACAATTGAAAAGAATTGAAAATATCATTCATAATCTTTTGAAATTCGGATGGAGCGTTTTTTAGCCCAAATGACATAACGTTCCATTCGTATTGTCCGAAAGGGACATTGAAAGCCGTTTTATATTTGTCCGTTTCTGAAATCTGGACTTGCCAAAATCCTGATTTCATATCAAATTTTGAAAATACTTTTGCATTTGAAATTCTTTGCATTAAATTTGATTTATTTGGAATTGGGTATCTAATCCATTCCAAAACCTTATTTAAGGGTTTGTAGTTTATTCCCAGTCGCGGGACTCCTCGTTCCTTCTCTGCCTGGTTGTTGACGTAAAAAGCCGCACATGACCAGGGGCTCTTTGACGGTCTAATAAGACCCTTCTGCAAAAGATCATTGATTTCTGCTTTGCAGAATGTTAGTAATTCTCTATTCATTTGAATAGGTCGGGCCTTCGTAGGAATATTTTTCTCCTCGAAGTTTTTGACATAAGGAAGATCAACTATGTGCTGCTTCCTATTCCAAAAGGCATTAGGGATAGTTGAACAAATCTCCCTTTCTATATCAGTTTGTAAAGTCTTGATTTTTTACTGGACTTTCTTATTTTGAATCTGTTCTTCTATTCTTTTGAATGAAATTCCTTCTTTTAAAAAGGAAATTTGTTTTTCCTTATAATCTAGTACATTTATAGATCGAATAATTGTATTTTTTTTAAGGTTATTTATTTCACTAATCCTTATGGGCGAAAGAAAATTAAATTATCTTCTTTCCTAAAGCCTTTGACTCTAATCCTTTTTCAGTTATTTTAAAAGGATATAATTGAGTAATGAAAGGAGTACCTAAGATTAACTCTTGTCCTAAGTCCTTTACTAAAAGGAAGGAATTTACGAAGCAAATTCCATCATTGCAAACATGAACTTTTGATAGTTTGTAATTAATTTTGAGTTTGTTGTTGTTAGCACCTCTAAGGCCCTCAGTAGTTTTTTCAAAATACTTTGTAGGTATTAGGCCTTCTTGAATGCAATTTTGATCGGCTCCAGTATCTATGAGAGCCTTTAGTGTGATTTTGAAATCATAAATTTTTAAGGTAACGAGAGCGTACCATTTTTGATATTGAGAAGTGGTGATGGCTCCAACGAAGGAACTTTGAAAATCTTCTTCGTCCAGGTTCGGATGCGCCGTTTCCCTTTGTTCAGGCAGCCTTTCCTGAAGATTGAGAATTTCTTGACGAAGCATATAAGATTCTGACCTAGTTTCAGATCTTATCCCCCTGTACTTCTTGTTTGAGACTATTAATCTCTCTTTGTAGATCTTGAGTAGTGATTCTCTTGGTTTTTCAAATCTTTGGAGAACTGATTGGGGTCTGTAGAGATTTCTTTCTTCCCTTTCAAGTGGTTCAAGTGTGATTTTGAAATCATAAATTTTTAAGGTAACGAGAGCGTACCATTTTTGATATTGAGAAGTGGTGATGGCTCCAACGAAGGAACTTTGAAAATCTTCTTCGTCCAGGTTCTAATGCGCCGTTTCCCTTTGTTCAGGCAGCCTTTCCTGAAGATTGAGAATTTCTTGACGAAGCATATAAGATTCTGACCTAGTTTCAGATCTTATCCCCTGTACTTCTTGTTTGAGACTATTAATCTCTCTTTGTAGATCTTGAGTAGTGATTCTCTTGGTTTTTCAAATTTTTGGAGAACTGATTGGGGTCTGTAGAGATTTTTTTCTTCCCTTTCAAGTGGTTTAGAGATTGTCATGGCATCTCTAAGTCGTTGAGCAATTTTCTGTTGAATTTCTGGATCTTGAACTTTTTCTACTACTTCGAGTAGAATTTCTTGATCCTTTGTAAGGACATTTATGCATCCTTCGCATGTTCTTTTTCCCTCCTGTTCTAATTCGAATTCTGTGCTAGAATATGAATAAGATTCTTCTTGGAGTTCGAGAATTTCTCCCTTGCTTGATTGCTCTAAGTCGGTTAGGGTCAATCGTAATAGCTTATTTTTCAGCTCTTGATCTATATCCAACTCATTGATCTTTTCTTTGATCGGACACTTGTTAGCATAGTGTCCTTCTTCACGACATTTGAAGCAAGTTTGCTTTTTCTTTCCTCTTTGGATTTTCGTAGGAATATACTTCCTTCTTGAATACGTTGGCTTTTGAGATTGCACGGGTTTATTCCGATACTTTTCTCTGGTCCTGTATGAATTATAAGATTTTGGATGCGTCTTAACCTTCTTTCTTCTAGAGGTTGAGGGAGCTTCTATCACCTTGCATCCATATTGGTCACGAAATCTTTGTTAGTGAAAGAGGAATTTATTGAATGGTAGATGAGATGATTGAATTATGAAGAGCAAGAATGCTCCATATTTATACTGAGAATACAAAAGATTTTCAGAAAATCTACCTAAAAATCTGCAGAAAATCTGTAACAAACCAGTAAACAAATCAAAATAAAATCTAATCAAATCAAAACTAAATCAAATAAAAAACTAAATCTAACTCCTAACGGAGATTTAATTAGATGCTAACTGACAGCAATCTAAACAAATACGTGATCTTTAACAATCTTCCAAGCTCTTTTCTGTTTGATATTGAAGAATTGAGCTTGTTTTGAATCTTTGACTCATTACAAAGTCTGAGTCCTTCTTCTATGATGAAGGATGCTATCGATCCATATGACAAAGTCTGCCATGGAATTATTCCATTATACTTCGTCTTTAGACCGTCTTTGATCCTCCTTGAGAAGTGTTTTGGTAGTCCATTGACAAAATTCTCTTTCCAGAATTCCAACGAACTATCTGTTCCAATAAGAACTTTGCTGAAGTACATGTCTGTGTACCACCTGAAATCACCTAAGGTAGGGCATTTCAGGTTCACGAGTATCTCGGCGGATCTCTCCTGGTATTTCAGAGGGTCGCCGACGAAGAGTTCTATGAGGGTATAAATGAGGGTGTTGACAGCATCCTCTACCCTTTCATGTTGTATTTCAGTCCTAGTTGATGGACCTTCTTCTTTGATGTCTTGAGTAGTTGGCCTAACGACATAGTGGGTTATTATCTGTTGGCGAGTTGTTTCGTCGAGATATTTGTCCCACCAGTCTTTGAGTTGCCCGGTAAATCTTGTTACTAAAACTTGAGCTATCTGATGGTAAGATTTATGGCCCTGTAATTTATACGCGCCTGCGGCCATCATTATCTCATTGACAACATTCATTATCAGATAGTCAGACAATCCATCGATATTCCATTCATAGATTGTCGTGTCATCGAAGTGGGCTTGAGTTTGTAGAGTCTTTTCTTCGAATTGAATATCCGGAAAAGACGGTTGAGGATACCAGTTTTTCTGATTACTGGTATTATTTTGACTTTTTCTTGAGATTCTTTCGATTCGATTGTAGAGAGGTTCTTCAACCTCGCCCAAAATCTCATCTTCGAATTCCTGGATTTCGTTGTCATTGTTTACGACATTGACAGATGAATTCTGATGTGTTATTCAGGATTTAGGATTCTATCCAACTTTTCTTCTATTTTGGCCATAACGGCCTCTTCTTTTGAAATCCTCTTTGTAAATATGTCGAGGTTTGCCGGTCTGAGTATTGGGATTGACTCATCGACTTTCGGTACCGAACTGCCCACTTGTTCTTGCAGAGTACCAAAATTCTTCAAGATTTTCCCTTCGATACTCTCAAGCTGAGTGGAGATCGTAGATAAAATCTTGTTTGAATAATTATTTTGATGCTGGATATTCTTGATATCCTTTAGGATCGGATTACCCTTTTCTAGCCCTTCTGGGATAGTTTTGAAGGGACTAGCTTTGACCTTTTCTCCATAGTAATTTTCGAATTCGACTTCTTCTAACGGAGGATGTTTTGAATATACTTCACCTCTTCTTGTAGTCTTCCAGCTTCTTTGAGTGAAAGTGCATATTTGTAAAATATTTTCTTCAAACCATTCGAAGAATGGTATGTTTTCTTCTACGGTTTCTATGTGAGAATACCACTGAGCTCTTAACTCGCATCGCTCAGTTTCTTTGTAGGTTTGGAAGAAAGCTTTTCTCTTTGAAGAGTTGACAGCTGACATAAAATCTGCCTTTAAAAATTCTTTGTCTATCTGGAAATCAGCTGTAATGACATTTAGCTGACTTTCGTTGACGGATTGAGTATCCATATCTGTATGGGTTGGAGATCTTGAGCCATCCTCATAGTGGACTGATGCCCTCTTTTGATCATAACTGACCTCCTTTACCTTTAAGGGGTCATACATTGATCTTGAAATTCCCGACGTACTTGGTCTAGAACTCAAGAATTCTTTTACTTTTGATTCTGACGAAGGTTCCTCACTGAATTTTATCTCAACGCTTCCATCGTCATGCTCGATGATTTGTACTGGGTTTTGAGATTCTTTTTTCCTTGGAAGATTAGCATCTTCTATTTTCCAGAGTGTATTTCTGGTTAATTGATCCCAAGAAAGAGTTTTTGGAACAGTCACAGAAGACTTTCCAATATTTGCTTCTATGAGCATGGTTGATCCTTTTGGTGAGGATCTTAATGCTCTTGGAGAAATATTTGTATTCATGAGTTTGTAATAAACCCTGAATATGACGACTGAAGAATGAGTTTCAGCCTTGATGTTCAAATTTTTTTATTGTAAATCCAGCATGAGGGCTGATAATATGTGCGGGTCGTGGAGCGACAAAGTAAAATTTGGATAACAATTGAAATAGACTGGTCCATTCTCTAGATTGGATTGAACCATCCCTAATAAAGAATTTGAGAAATCTTCATATCTCTTTGTTGGGTTTTATGTCCTAAAACTCATAGTTTGTAAACAAAGATATATTCTATTTTCAATAAAGTTATTATTGATGTTTATTCAGTAAAAATTGTTATTGAATAAAGTGAACTTTACGATCATTAATCTAAATCCAATAAACTAAGAACACTCTGGCTATAGTATGATTACTTGAACTATATGTAGAGACATAAGAGGGGATCAAGTTCAAGTATATAGTCAAAATGATTTATAGTATAAGGATAAGGCTGAGTACCTTATTCTGGGGATACTATGGATGCGGCCCACTTTTGTAAATGATATAAACAATGTGATCACTAAATTGTACATGTGAAGACATGTGAGTGGGGGCGTCCTATGCAATGAGTATTGCATAAGATCGGACCATGAAGAAAACCACTCTCACTTTATAATGTCGTTTACTGTTGAGACTGATTTTCTTTTCATTCGATAACCTAGGTAACTCGGTTTTAATCCTGAGCTAACCATGAACTCCTGTTTATTCGGAATTATCCTTAGATTTGCATGGGTGAGAGTGGCTCTAGTTCGCCGACTCAACAGGCCTCCCATTTCAGGGGTAAGACTGGGTGAATGGCTGGGGACGTGGGGTGCAAGACGAAATTCACTCCTACCCACTTTTAGGGATAGAAGAAAGGTAGTTTCCTTAAGCACTGACTTCAGGTCTTGAACATGGGGCCCCACCCTCTCATTGGCCTGAGAGGGATTCGGTTTACTGGTTGGACCACAAACCAATTGTTCATTAGAGGATCAGTGAGACATAAGGAACAAGAAGTAACTTCAGGGGTAAAACGGTAAATTGACCCAACTCTAGTTACGAACAACCTGTGAAAGATCGACTTACTAATCATGGTTATATCAGATGGACAGAAATATATCTATAGTGAGGGGAGTGCAACTACTAGGCTATAGTGGAGTGTCCTAGTAGTTAACGAATGTTGGTTAACCAGGTTAATGAGTTTAACCGGTTAATCTTGGATCGTTGGAGCCCATGATCTATAGGTCCATTAGGTCCCTCTGCTAGCTCATATCGGACTAAACCATAGAACAGTGTGACGAGTGAGTTCGAAGTGTTCGAATTCAAATTAGGGAATATGCGTTACATATATACGATATATTTAACCGCAATTTTGTTTTATTTACGAATTAAACAAAAAGAGAGAATCTGAGATATTTAAATAAGATTTAAATATCTTAATCAATTATGTGTCGAAATTGATTGGGATTGGCATTTGAATTAATATTAAATATTAATTAAATAGTTTAATTAATCATTTAATGTTACTTTAATTTGAAATTCATTATTCAAATTAATTGTTGAATTAAAATGAAGAAAGTCAAAATGTTGACTTTCATCTAATGGAAAAATCCATGTTAGTGGAATTTTGAGGTGTCAAAATTTTGTTTAACCAAACTTGCATGTTTGCCAAATAAACCCCACAAGTTTGAGTGGAATTTTGAGTGTCAAAATTTGGTTAACTCAAACATGCATGCTTGCCACATAATCCTAAACATTTGAGTGGAATTTTAAGTGTCAAAATTTGGTGATCTCAAATTTGCATGAACATGCAAACATGACTCTTTAAATAGAGTGATCATGATACATGGAAGGTCTTCTTCATCTTGGTGAAAAACCTTGAGAAAAACCTCTCACAAACACTCTCTTCACATATCCAAAATCCCTCCCAAGTTTAGTCACTCACCGGATTCCACAATCCCGTTCTAAGGCCGGAGGATAGTGGAGAAGACACTAGTGGTGGTTCGAAACCGGTTCGTGAGGCAAAAGAAGTTTGAACTACAAAAGATTAGTATTTAAACTCATTAAGTTTTAATACTTATGAACATGCTAGTTATTTATAATAATTGATGTTCTAAAAGTGCCTAAGATCCAAATTGCTTCCGCGTGTGTTATATTAACACCATCACTCTTATCTCGTAAGGAGATAAGGACCGGAATATCTAACCCAAGTCTGAACAATGGTTTTACAGCGACTTGGACAAGACCGACATGAAGATAATTAAACTCTTCACGGTGTTGGAGTATAAGAAATTTTGAAAAAAGATTCAGAGACTCCCTATTGCGTGAATTGGGATATTTTTCTCTGAGAATTTGATGCATGATCTTTGAGCAAAATTGAATGTTGAAACTTGGTAGATAGTTTTAGGATCTACCTTTGGAATAGTCCAATTTTGGAGTTGATCTTCGATCTTCAATTGATATTCAAGAGAGAGCTATCGGACGATCGATGCTCTTCTTACATTGATGAAGTCCTTTTATAGACTTCGATTTTGAACGTAAATTTGAAAAACGCCAACTAAGAGATAAGATCGAATCTAGCAGAACAGCTCCCCTGCAAGATTTGTTTTCATAAAAGTAAGAAAATATATAAAGTAAACTAATAATTTAAAAGACTAATAATTTACAAACACTGCTAATTCACATGTGAGCCTTCACTGTGCGGCTGACAAGTTGTCAATCTTTGTTCTGTCTCTGATGAAGGTGTCAGGTTGTAGATAAGATTTTCTTCAGAATTTTTCATATGACTAATCACCCAAGCTTGCCAACGGACTTACTGCGCTTCCCGCGTCTTACCACCTGGAACACAAGGGCTATACGCTCAGCTATCACATACTCCAAATTCATCTGAATTTTCTTATCATCTTCCTGGTTTCTGCAACGCCGTTCTTAAAGATCGAGTAACTCCTCTTCCCCCACGAAAATTGAGAGGCTCTGATACCATTCCTACGCTTAATGACTTGAGCCCTTACAATTTACATGAGCTCTGTCATCCTAGTTAAGATATGTTTAATATAATGATACGGTTAGATTATGTATAGAAAACGATATGGTTACGATAAATTGATAAAATGATAGGGTTAGGTTATGTATAGGAAACGATATGGTCCCGAGAGATTGATAAAACGATATGGTTAGGTTGTGGATAGAAATTGATAGGATTAAGATAGATTGATACAAATATAAATAAGCTCTTATAACGAATCCCAACTGTAGAATGGCAAAGTGTCTTCAAGTCAAGTTTCTAAGCAATAATATTTCCATTGCAAACAATTCTTACGGGTTGCCTTACTTGTCAAAAGTTGACCGAAAATAAGAACGCGGTTTCAAAGAGATATTCTTTTTGAAAACTATGTGTGTTTTTGGTCGACGAGAAACAAACCTTTGTAAATCGCAAGGATAGAGATACAACCAAGGGAGAAAAAAGAAGCCGGCAAGAGATGCCTCTATTATAAATAAGTAAAATAACAACATACAGAGTAGAGTCCACTCAATATTGCATTACTATGCTATAAGTTTCATGTTCAAACCACCTGATAAAAAAGGCAGGCAAAAACAAAATTATTCAAAAGAAAGAAGAAACAGAATCAGAAACTGAACAAGAAAAAAGTAGAAGAAACCAAAGGCAAAGTCATCAATGCAATATCAATGCACCATTGATTTCGTCCAAGAAAACGTGAGAAAAGGATCGAGAAAAAAGCATTTTATCGATAGTCTCTCGATCTTGGATCTTGATCCATATCCTTCATTTTTCTGCTTGGTGTTGTAAACACACCAACTAAAGCTCTAAAGTCAATTATGGTACGAATCAACTTGGTTGCCTTTTATAGCCTTGCACACTAACAAATTTAGAAAGGATAAAATTAGCCAACTCTAAAAATAGAAAAAGCAACCACCCACTAATTAACATAGTGGTTCTAACATTCCGAGAGAGGTGGACATCCTAAAGAAAATGTAGCCATTTCATCCCTAGAGAACAGGTCTAGTATGACCATCTTTAATAATTTCTCCCCTAAACTGATTGCAGGGATGCTTTCAGTTTACTCGTGGTACTCCACACATACCCATTGACTCACGTAGTTTTATGTATGCATTCTGCTTCAGTGGTTTTGTCATAATATTTGCACCTTGTTCTTGTGTGACACAATGCTTCAGCTCAATAACTCCATCTCTGGTCAAATCACGCAAGATATGAAACCTCACATCAATGTGTTTGCTATATCCATGCCTGATTGGATTCTTGGATAGCTTAATAGTGGAACTGTTATCACATAACATAGTGATCCACTTGTCTTGAAAATGACCAAGTTTTTCCAAAACTCTCCTCATCCAACCCCTTGACAAGCACAAGACGCGGCTGCCACAAATTCTGCTTCAGTAGTGGACAACGTAACTACAGGTTGTCTTTTTTAGGACCAAGACACACCTTCATCACTGAGTAAGAACACATAGCTAGAAGTGCTTTTCCTGTCACCTATATCTCCTGCATAATCACTGTCAATATATGCTTTCAACTCTCCATTACCCCTTTTCCGATAAATGATTCCCAAATCTATAGTACCTTTTAAGTATCTCAACACTCTTTTTGTAGCTCGACAATGCAACTCTGTTGGACTTGCCATAAATCTGCTCATTAGAGACACTACATACATTAAATTCGGCGTTGTTGCAGTTAGATACATAAGGCTTCCAATCAATTGTTTATACATGGTAGCATTGATCTTGGCTCCTTTT
>NW_019268672.1:54785-74303 GCF_002738365.1 Cucurbita moschata
CTAAACAAGTATGGATAATCTCGTTTAAACTCCTCTTCTCTTTCCCAAGTAGCTTCACTAGCTTGCTGATTCTTCCATAAAATTTTAACAAAGGGGATATCTCTGTTACGTAAAGATCTCACTTCCCGTGCTAAAATTTTCATGGGCTGTTCTTCGTAGCTTAAATCCTCCTTTAACTCCAAATCTTCATAACGAAGAATATGCCTAGGGTCTGCAACATACCTCCTCAGCATCGAAACATGAAAAACATTATGTACAGCATCCAACGCTGGTGGTAATGTCAATCTATAGGCTACTGGGCCAACTCTTTCGAGGATCTCAAAAGGTCCAATAAAACGTGGACTAAGCTTCCCCTTTCTACCAAATCGCAAAACACCACGAACTGGTGCAATCTTTAGGAACACATGATCCCCCACCTCAAACTCTAGATCCTTCCTTCTGATATCTGCATAACTCTTCTGACAACTTTGGGCGGTCAAAATTCTCTTCTTAATCTTCTGAATCGCCTCATTGGTCGTTCGTAGCAAATCTGGACCTAATAGCGGTTTACTACCTACCTCCTCCCAATAAATTGGAGTTCGACACCTCCGTCCATAAAGTGCTTCAAAAGGAGCCATCTGGATAGTTGCCTGATAACTATTATTATAGGCAAATTCCACCAAATATAGGTAGGTGTCCCAACTGCCAGCAAAATCAAGTACACATGCACGCAACATGTCCTCGAGAATTTGATTTAATCTCTCTGTCTGTCCATCAGTCTGAGGATGGAACGCTGTACTAAACTTCAGTTGTGTACCAAGGGCTTCTTGAAGACTCTTCCAGAATCGAGAAGTAAACCGCGTATCCCTATCTGACACAACAGAAACTGGTACACCATGCAACCTTACAATCTCCTTTAAATACAATTGTGCCCACTTGTCAACCGAATATGTAGACTTGCCCGGTATAAAATGGGCTGTCTTAGTTAATCTATCCACAACGACCCATATCACTGTAAACCCTAACTAGGTTCTAGGTAGTCCTGTAATGAAATCTATAGTCACTTCTTCCCACTTCCACTGAGGCACATTTAAAGGTTGCAATAATCCAGCTGGTTTTTGTCTAGGTTCCTTAACTTGTTGACAAGTTAAACACCTACTCACATATTCAGCAACATCTTTCTTCATCCCAGGCCACCAAAAGCATGTTTTCAAATCTTGATACATCTTTGTGGAACCTGGATGTACAGTATAGGGCGACTCATGAGCTTCAGATAGAAGCTTCCTCTTGATCTCTACATCGTTTGGCACACAAGTTCGGTTCTGCCACTTCAAACATCCATCACCCGTTATCCAGAAATCCTTGATTTCTTCAGTCTCAAGTTGCCTCACAACTTTTGAAAAATAAGGGTCCCCTTGCTGACCCCGAATAATTTGTTCCTGCAACGTCGGACAAATAGTCATAAGAGCTAGTTGAGCTGTCGCTTTCCTGACCATGACAGCTATCTGGGCTCGTTCAAACTCCATCTGGATGTTGTGTTGTCTCGTTAACATTGCAGATGAGTGAGCTGTCTTACGACTCAAGGCATCAGCTACCACATTAGCTTTACCAGGATGATGTAGGATCTCCACATCATAATCTTTTACCAACTCCAACCACCGACGTTGCCTCATGTTGAGCTCTTTCTGGGTGAACAGATATTTAAGACTCTTATGATCCGTATATACTTGTATCCTCTCACCGTACAGATAATGTCTCCATATCTTCAGAGCAAACACCACAGCAGCTAATTCTAAATCATGAGTTGGGTAATTGCGTTCATAATTCTTTAATTGCCGAGAGGCATAAGCAATAACTCTCCCGTTTTGCATAAGTACGCACCCCAACCCATGCTTAGAGGCATCACTATAAATTACTAGGTTCCCAGTACCGTCAGGTACAATAAGCACTGGGGCTGACGCTAATCTTTCCTTGAGTTCCTGAAAACTACTTTCACAAGCTCGACTCCAATCAAATTTCTTCCCTTTTCGGGTTAACTGAGTCAGTGGTGCAGCAATCCTTGCAAAGTCTTTAATAAAGCGCCTGTAATATCCGGCTAAACCCAGAAAACTTCTCACCTCAGTAACTGTAGTTGGTCGAACCCAACCTATAACTGCCTCCACCTTTGCTGGATCAACAGTTATACCATCCTATGATACCACATGACCAAGGAATACTACCTTTTGAAGCCAAAACTCGCATTTTGAGAACTTGGCATATAATCTTTGTTTACGTAGAACCAACAAAACCTTCCTCAAATGTTCTGCATGTTCATCGTTTGTCTTGGAATAAACCAAGATATCATCAATGAACACAATGACAAAAGAATCCAGAAAATCCTGGAATACCCGATTCATCAGCTCCATAAACACTGCAGGGGCATTAGTCAAGCCAAAGGACATCACGACAAACTCATAATGCCCATACCGAGTACGAAAAGCTGTCTTCGGTATGTCATCTTTTTTTACTCTTATCTGGTGATAACCAGAACGAAGATCAATCTTCAAAAATACCGCTGCCCCTTGAAGCTGGTCAAATAAGTCATCAATTCGTGGCAAGGGATACTTATTTTTTATGGTCACCTTATTCAGCTCCCTATAGTCAATGCAGAGACGGAGTGTGCCGTCCTTCTTTTTCACAAACAACACTGGAGCTCCCCATGGTGACACACTAGGTCGTATGAATCCCTGGTTCAACAATTCCTGTAATTGCAACTTCAACTCTTTCAATTCCGCGGGAGCCATCCTATAAGGAGCTTTAGAGATAGATGTAGTCCTTGGTTCTAGTTCAATACCAAAGTTGACTTCCCGCTCTGGGGGTAAACCAGGTAATTTATCAGGAAAAACATCCAGGAATTCATTCACTACAGGTACAGTTGATACATCTGTATCCACTCGTCCCACTTCTACCACACTAGCCAGGAATGCCACAGCACCGTGACCAATTAGCTTCCTAGCCTTCAAAGCAGTAATTGTCTTGGGAACACTTCCCAGCTTTGTACCCTGAAACCGGAAGCTCTTTCCCATCGAGGGGTGAAAAACTATCTCCTTCTTATAGCAATCAATACTAGCATGATGAGCAGACAGCCAATCCATGCCCAAAATAATATCGTAATCATACATATCTAGCACCATTAACAACACGTCTAATGATTGGCCGGACACTTCTACTTTATTCAGTTTCACCTTTTCACGGGTCATCAACATGACTCCTGAAGGTGTAGAAACTAAAATCTCATAACTTAAAGGCTCTACTTCAAGTCGGGCTTGACAGACAAACGATAATGATATAAAAGAATGCGTCGAGCCAGAATCGAATACAGTATAAGCAAAATAGCCAGATATGGGTAAAGTACCTGTCACCACCGTGCTGGCATCCCCCGCTGCCTTGCTTGTCGTGGCAAAGGCTTTACCTCGAGCCTGAGGATGTCCCCCGGCACTCAACTGACCCCCACCTCCACCTGGAACAGATCGCTCGAGGCGCATCATATTAGGGTTCTTTGCACTACGACATACTCTGGCGAGATGACCAGTCTTGCCACAGTTATAACATATCTTGTCTGCAGCATTACAAGATCCCGCATGAGTTAACCCACACTTACTACAACCTGCCCTCCCTTCACCGGAATAAGGCCGGCGATCAACTCGTTGTGGTATCGTCTGCTGTTGCGAACCCGTGGATATTTGAATAAATTTTCGTTTACCACTTGGCCGTACCTGACTGCTAGAACCCTGATTATTCCTCGGGGTGCTAGCATCTAACTTGACCGCAGCATTATAAGCCGTAACAAAATCTTGAGAAGCATGGGCAGACACAGATCCCTGTATCTCTTGCCTCAAACCCTGAATAAAGAGATCCGTCTTCTCTTCCTCAGTAGCAACCATAAGAGGAACAAATCTAGATAATCGTGTGAATTCCGCCTCATACTCCTCTACTGACCTATTACCCTGTTCCAATTGCATAAATGCTTTTCGGTTTCGCAATCTCGCTAGAGCAGGATAATATTTCTCACAAAACTCATGTCTGAAGGCCGCCCATGTGATTGGGGCCCCACCAGCCTCCATCTTCGGCTTCTTTGATTTCCACCAAAAATGGGCTGGCCCCTCCAACAAATATGTAGCACACAACACTTTATGATTCTCTGGGCAGTTGTAGAATGTAAATTTTGTTTCAATACATTCCAACCACCATTCAGCTGCCTCCGGATCAGTCCCCTTTCCTCCAAAAGTTGGCGGGGCAAGTTTCATGAAATCTCGTATGTACTCACTCTCCTCTGTCATACATCGTCGGCCATAAGTTACTACCCGCGATGGTGCCTCTGTCACCACAGCTGTACCAGGTAGCTCTGTCAACCGTGTTGGAGGTATTACTGTCTGAACACCTACTCCTGGTGCTTCAGACACCAATGTCGTCTGGCCCGATACAGGTATTGTTGGAGCCGCCTGGCTTCCAAGACCAACAAGGGCTGCCTGAACCGCTTGATCCACCCGGCTCTGCATTGCCTGATCTACTCGACTCTCAATCAATGATTGTAATGCTTCCAAAGTAATCACAACAGTCGGCTGATCTCTAGATGCCGACTGAGCAGCAGGCTCCGGAACCGCCTCTGCTGGAGCAGTTTCCTCTACAGGCTGCCCCTCATTTCCCAAGTCCACATTGGATGTACCAGGGTCTAAATTCTTAAATACGACCATATCTGTCACATACATAATTAAGTGGTCATCATCAATTCCTTTAAAATTTTCATACTTTTTTTTTTTTTTTCATACAACTTAATCATACATCACTTACCTAACCGAGGCGAGATACCGCTGAGCTGGACTAAAGGAATCCATACTGTCTATTCTAGACTGTCTACAGAACCTATAACCTAGGCTCTGATACCAACTTGTAACACCCGCTCATCGCCAACGCGATTAACAGGAGTTACTATCGACAATATTAAGAGACTCTGATACCCAATCATAAAATTAAAAATATTTCTAAAAACATCCAGTAAAGTATTTTTATAAAAAAAAACAGTACTTTAAAAAAAAACTTAAAACGACTAAGGTAAATTCTTGACAACGGAAACATAATTACAGAACAGACCCAGACATGGATTCCCAGTAGTCTCTAGCCCGCTGGTCTCGTCCTCTGCTGACCTGCAGCATCTACATCTGGAAAGAAAAGTTATAATAATTCTGATGAGTAATTAGATTACTCAGTAAGTAGCTAGTTTATCATTCACAGGTTCATAACTAATCTTTCCAGGTGTTTTTACGTTTTATTCATCACTGACTCCTAGTTCTCTTACTAGAGTCATCTGTTCGTTAATGAGGTATCTCAGCTACCTCCAGCTAGGTTACTGACTCTCTCTCGATATGCTTATCTAGAATTTTCGGACTTGTATGTAAGACTCGCTCTCGGTCAAATACGGCCCGTCTACTAATTGCTTTGGCGGCCTGTTTATCTCATATACCAACGGTCAGGAGTACTCCTGCTCCCTGACTTAGCACACAACGCGTTGGCCAGGAACTCCGCGGGAATTAGTAGACTATCATACTCATATAAATAAGCCATAGCTCAACCACCAATAAGCATATCTAGAGTCATAACCTTTCCATTAACATGCATAACATACTCACAGTTACTGCATGCTTCCATACATATATCATGATCAACACGTAGAACATTCTGACAATCATTTATATCACGCTTACATCACAGGCAAGCAGTCACAATATACAATAAACACTAAATATCATCAAAGTTCATCATAACTTATTAAGCTCTTAATCAGGTAAACAACATACTCACATGTTGTAAAACAAGTTAAGAACGAGTTCAAAGGTCGATACGCTACTTACTTGGTTTCGAACTTCTTTTTCCCCCTTGAATGTACGTTTAATAGTATTTCAACACAATTCCTTCCTATTAGACCTATATTTTATCAATTTCAACATAAGTATAGACC
The DNA here is from genome assembly GCF_002738365.1 of Cucurbita moschata. NCBI lineage: Eukaryota > Viridiplantae > Streptophyta > Magnoliopsida > Cucurbitales > Cucurbitaceae > Cucurbita > Cucurbita moschata. Next base: position 60,760 of record NW_019268672.1, read on the forward strand.
AATTTTGGTAGGACAGGTCAAAAGGAGTCGAACGGGACAAACCGAAAGCCAAAATACCTTCTCACGCGCCCTCACGCGCCAATACAAGGTCGGAGGTTCGTTTTCTCACGCGCCTGATCCACGTACAGTCGCACATCCACTCGCGGCCTCCCACGCCCCTCGCGTGTCCTTCACGCGCTCGTCTTCAACCTCTCCTCCCTGCAATTTTTCCCAATCTTTTTCTTTAATACCCGTTGTGTCCCGAAGCAAAAATTTCATCTTTACAGCTCGAATTTCGTTCTGATTTCTTCTACAACTTTATAGATCTTCTAACTACGGTTCTAACCAGCCTTATTTCATAACTTATTATGCAGTATAAATCAAGATATCGAGATTTAAAGGTTCGGTGATGTGGGTTTTTCATTACCTTCGAATTATCGTCCGATTCAGCTCGTGGCTATATCCCCTTCCTCAAACGATTCCTCAGCAACAACCCCTCTTCCTTTACCCTCGATTGATGTCCAATTTTAAGCAACCAAAAACTCGAATTCTCCAAAAATTTCCTCCTCTATTTTCTGGGTTTCTCTCCATCTCCATTCTTCGTTTTTCTTCCCTTTTTAAAGCCTAATCATGCTCTAATACGCTTCCACATCCCCTAATCATCCACTCATCCATCCCACGCCTCCAGCCTACGCGTCCGCCGCCCCTCATCCTCCTTTACAGCAGCTGCTTGACGCAGCTGCTTCGTTTTCGTCGTTTTTTTTTTTTTTTTAAATTTATTTATTTATTTATTATTATTATTATTATTATTATTAAACACACAACACATACACACAAAATACATTTTTTTTATTTTTGCATTCTCCATGTTGTATCAAAATAGATACACCTCTTTCTTGCAATTGTCCAAGACTTGAGAATTGTTTTTCAACTCAGGTATATAGATAGAAAACATCAGTGAATACCTGAGTGACTCCAACAACTTGCAACCTAATGTTACCTTTTCCCAACACTGCCATCTTGAAATTATTTCCAAGCTTCACAGATTGTCGGAATTCCTCGTCAAAATCTGAGAACCATTCCTTGTTTGCACACATATGATTTCTACACTCAGAATCAAGGAACCAAACATCTTCCCTCCTTGATTGGTTGAGCTCCGCATATGACATCAACAAGATTTCTTCTTCATCCTCAGTCTCTGCATAACTTGCTTCCTTTTCCCATTGAGAACACTCATATCTAAAGTGTCCTAACTGATGACACTTATAACACTCAACTGTAGTTTTGTTGTATGCATGTCTACCTCTTTCTCCAAAAACTTCACGAGCTTGATCAACTCCTCTTCCACAGAATCTATTATCTTATGTCACCTTTAGTGCTTGTTCGTCACCTACACGTCCATTCATTCTTTCCTCATGTACCAGCAAGCTGCTTTGCAATTCATCGATTGTTAAAGTGCCTAAGTTATTAGACTCTTCAATCGAACATATAACATAGTCAAATCTTGAAGTCATTGATCTCAAGATTTTTTTCAATAATCACCACTTGTTTCATGTGTTCGCCATAAATTTTCATCTTGTTTGCAATGGTGAGAGTTCGAGCAAGATATGCATCAACACTCTCACCTTCTTTCATCTGTAGGACTTCAAACTCTTTCCTAAGAGCTTGGGGTTGAGCTCTTTTGACTCTTGTGGAACCTTGGTACTTCTGCTTCATAGAGTCCAAGTTTTTTTTTTTTCTTGCAGTGACTCTATTAAGGATCATTTCCATAATAGTTCGATCAATGGCTTGGAACAAATAATTCTTGACCTTCAAGTCTTTCAGCTTCTTGTTAGCAATTGTTTTTTGTTGTGCTTTGCATCATCCATTTCGACTCATTTCAATAAATTTATTTGCCACAACAAAAAGACAATCTTTACCCTTTTTAGTGTGCAGTAAACCAAGAACAAAATTTATAGATATATTTGTCCAAGGTTTGTTAGGTACATTCAAAGGAGTATAAAATCCGTTTGGTTGTGATCTAGATTTAGTTTCTTTGCGTTTCAAACATTTGCTACAAAACTTAAGGACATCATGCTTCATTTTCGGCCAAAAGAAGTGTATATGCAACATCTTATAAGCTGTATTAATCCTGAGATGTCCCATTGAGGCACCACCATGTGCTTCTCTCAAAAGCAAATCTTTTATAAAGCATTTAGGAATACAAAGCATAAAAAATGTATGAAACAAATAATAATCATCCATAGCCTTTTTTGCAAGACAAGATGCATAAATAGTTCTGAAATCTTGGACATCTCTATATAGTTCGGTAATATGCTCAAGTCCAAGAATTTTTGCACTAAGAGAAGTAAAGAGATCGTACCTTTTAGATAACACATCAGCTACCATATTATCATTACCTTGCTTATATTTGATGACATACAAAAATGTTCCAATAAATTCCACCCACTTTGCATGTCTACGATTCAATTTGCTTTGACCCTTCACATACTTCAAGCTTTCATGATCAAAATGGATCACAAATTCTCTAGGCCATAAGTAGTGTTGCCACACATGCAATATATGAACTAAAGCAAATAATTCTTTATCATAGGTAGTATATTTCAATGTTGGCCCGTTTAGTTTTTCACTAAAATATAAGTGCTTTCCATCTTGAATTAAAACAACACTTATGCCCAAACCACATACATCACATTCAATTTCAATAGTTTTATCAAAGCTAGCCAAAACAAATTATGGTTTGCTTAATTTCTTCCTAGGAAAATTGGATGCGTTCTCTTGCATTTCTCCCCATTTAAAAACAACATTCTTTTTCACTAAGTCATTCAATAGTTCAGTTATGGTTCTAAAATCATTTATAAATCTCTTATAGAGGTTAGCTAACTCATGAAAACTCCGAAATTTACGTGCACTTTTTGGTGTTGGCAAATCCATAATGAATTTAACTTTGTCTCTATCTAAAGCTACTCTACTTTTAACAACTATGAAGCCAATAGAGTGAACTTTTTCCATGCAAAAACTACCCTTATTAAAATTAAATTTCTCTTTTCTATGTGTAATCAAAACTAATTTAACATGCTCCACATGCTCAAGCAAAATCTTCAAATACATTATAATATCAACAATATAACCAACAACATATTTTCTCATATATTTTCCCAAACCATTATATATCAAGCGCATAGGTGTACTAGGAGTATTAGTTAATCTAAAAGGCATAACAAGTCATTCATACAATCCAAAATTAATATTGAAAGTTGTTTTCCATTCATCTCCTACGTGCATTCTATTTTGATGATATCCAGATTTCAAAATAATTTTTATAAATAGACACGAATCATGCAATAAATCAAGCATATCGTCTAACCTAGGAATAGGATGTCGATGCTTTACCGTGATTTTGTTGATCACTCTATTAAACATGCATATGCGCCAAGTTTCATCTTTCTTTGGCACTAATAAGTGTCGTATAGAACATGGACTCAAACTTTCTCATACAAAGCCCTTCTCCATGAGCTCCTCCACTTGCCTTTGAATTTCTTTTGTCTCGGTTGGATTGACTAGATAAGCTGGCTTATAAAGGAATGGCAGTCCTTGGAATGAAGTCTATTTTATGTTCAGTACCTCTAATGGGAGGTATTCCTTTATCTTGAAACATGTCTTCAAATTCCTATAAAAGAGATTGAAAAACACTAGGCAAAGCCAAGATCGATTTTTGTGAAAACCTTCTCACCTCTCCAACTGCAACCAAATAACTCTCTCTCTCCCTTTTTTCTTCAATTTCATCTCTTTTTTCATTCTTCTCTTTTTCTCTTTGATTTTTCTCTATTTTTTCACTCAAACTCTTGTTTTTCTTTTAACTCTTTTTCCTTAAACTCTTTCTTTCTTTCCTCCAATTTTAATTGATCAGCAAATACATTTGGAGAACTCAAAGGTACAAGAGTGGTTTTTCTACCATCTTTTACAAAAGAATACCTATTCAAATAGCCATCATACATAACCCTCCTGTCAAATTGCCATGGTCGGCCAAGCAATATATCTCCAGCTTGCATTGGTAATAATACATCACAAAGTACTTTATCTTTATATTTTCCCAAAGTAAAAGATATTAAAGCTTGGGAAACTACCTTCATTGTTCCACATCACTGAGCCATTGGAGCTTGTAAGGTTTAGGATGATTTTGGGTTGGAATTTGTAACCTTTTGATCAACATGGTACTTACAACATTGGTGCAACTTCCACTATCAATGACAAGACTACAAGCAGTCCCCTTGACGAAACACCGCGTGTGGAACAGGTTGTCTCTTTGATCATCAACATCATTCTCCGTAACTTGAGTTTTAACAAGTCTTCTTGTTATAAGTGCCAAATGAATCCCATCTTCCAGTTCCTCCTCATTCTTCTGGACTTCTTCAACTAGATCATCGATCTCCCTTCTATTTTCCTCGTCTGGGTTCATGAATGTACAAACAGTAGTGAAATATGTTTAGGACCTCAGAAACTAAACTCACTGATTTTACACTCAGGGACACTCATGTTTATACACACAAAGGTAGGCTGTTTGGGAAAGTGACTAAATTAGGATCAAGGTAGGCTAATATATGGATAAAGCAATTCTGATAGTAGCAAGCTACTCAAGGCAATCAAGATAAGTTAATTATGAAATAACAACAAAATAAAACAAGAAGTAAACAAACAAATAAGAGACACAAACATTTTGGGATAGAATTGCACACTGAAAAATAAAATAAAAAATTCAAAAAAGAAACGACGTGAAGATTTTAAGAACCATCTAACTCTCTTTTTACAGAATTTGGGAAATTTAGAAGTTATCTTCAAGCGTAGATTATGAAAGAAAAAAAATATCAAACACAACGGTTCTAGATTTAGATGGATTAAGAAAAAGATGTGAATCGAAGTTTATTTCATCTTCAAATAAACATGTAAATGATTTAAAAAAAATGATAAATATCGTTTATAAAAACAATCGTAAGAACAAAAATGATAAGATTTTTTCTTTTCAAGATCTAAACGTGATCTTTAGGAAGAAAATGAGAACAGAGTGAAAAGTTGATGAATAATGACGGAAATGACAGCAAGAAAATAAATGGACAGATTTAAAGAAAAAATAAACAATAGCAGAAATAAAAGATAAAATCAATTCTAGAGTTGGCCACAAAGATGTAAACGTAGGCTCTGATACCAAATTGATAAGGCAACCCTAATCCTCAGCCCAATGATCCAAGCTTTTGTTTTAGCAAGAACCCTTGAATCAAAGTAATCAACACCTCCTTATACGAAATTTGGATCAACCAAGAGATAAGGCTAGAATTAGATTACCTCTTACAATCGAAGATGTAGAAGCAAGATTTGGAACCTTGTTCTAAATTGAGTAACTCCACAATCTAACTTGATCAAGGCTTGGTTGAATGGCTCGGGTGCAATTCTACCACAAGAATTGCTTGAAACATAGAAATGGAAAATATGATGCTCGGATTTCTAAGGGAAACGTCTCAATTTGAGAACTGAATTACATTCATCCACGAATCTGAATTTTACATAACATATAATGGGTATTTATAGTCTCCCGACAAAAGACGTTTGTGGACGGGATTTATTCCCGATCCCCTTTAATCTCCACGAAAGAATAAGTCAAATTGACTATTTGACTTTTACATAATTTATGAAATTAAAAACAATTCTTTCTAACAAATGTTGATGTACTTGAGTGGCTAATGCAAGAGGTTTGAAATTAATTGAGCTTTCGCGAGTAGGTTCATTATTCTGTTGTTGACATATTTTTTTAATTTTCATGGCATTTTTTGAATTGGCAATAGGTTCATTTGAAACACCGTGATTCTTATCACACAGTCCCACCGTCGACGCCCCGTCACGGTCATGTATGTCATGCATAAGATAAGAAAAAGAATTGTCATTGATTGCATATATTGTTATTGATTGACTATTATCAAATGTAGCGTAGGATGGAATTTGGTAACAATGACTATGTTATAGTTGACTGCATTATTGTTTACTTAGTTCCAAAAATCTAGAATACGATATGATAAGGCTAGGTATGAAATTTGGTGACCATTATATTACAATGGAGGGGCTTAACCAAGGGTAGGTGTATAATGGCTAAAATGCCCTTTTAATTATGTACGCTTATGACCAAAGTGACATCTAAATGGCATGAAAATTGATGAGGAGCCTTATATCATGGTTCAAAAGGATTATACAAAGTTACAAGGTCATCGGAATATGTTGAGAATTTCAATCAAAATTTGGGGTAGTAAATGTCCAAAATATCCCTATGAGAATTCTACGATTTTTTTCAAGACTTTAAAAGACTCAAAAGAGTGCGTAAATCTATATGGCACTCATTTATAATATTAAGGGTAAGTATGAAAGATCTTAGAGAATTAGTACACCTTTCGAGTAATCAAGAGGAAACATACTCAACTACCCCTCCAGACACTTTATAAGAAATCAAGGTTTTTATGAATACTAAGTGACCAGTTTCTTATGAAATATTTATGCATGCAAAGAAATGTTCGACTCATATGAATTAGGGAAACCTTGTTAACAATTTTTCCTTAATTGTGTTTCAAGACTTAACAAAGAAGTCTTAGAACGAGAACTCGAGTTATCTGAAGATTAAAGCACTTTCGAGTACGGAAGTTTTTCTTTTTTTTAGAGGTATATGATGTAACAACGATAAAAATAATATTGACAATTATTTAAGTATGTACGGCCAAACACATCGTGATTTCTAACAATAAGAATGACAGAGAATAATAGGCTATGGAAAAGGATCAAAATTTGAAACATCACGAGAATAATGCATCAAATTCTTTTCCATTTTCTTACCCTATCATAACTTTTTCTTTTCAAATAACTTTCTTAGATCCCTTAAACTCTCCTTAGGTCCTTTAGCTTTTTCCGTTAGATCCCTTAATTCCTGTGGGCGCCTTAACTTATTTGGGGTATGACATTCATAGACATAGATTTTCCTAGGTTCATGACATTTACCGACCAATTGACCTAACAGGACTGTCAGAGTTATGTGTGGAAAAGGAAGTGGACAACCTAAGGAATCCCCTCTCCTTAAACTCATCCGAGGATGACATACCACATAACTACATAAGTATGGTTTAGGTAATAGACTAATTATCCCAAATTCTCCGTGTTTTAAAAAGTAAAAACATTTATTGTATTTTTATCGGTTCCAAATCACACTATATTGCAGTTCATGCTTCAAGGAGCTTAAAATTTTGGTCATGATAGTGAAGTAATGAGAAACGGTGAGGAGGACATGCTGGCTGCCCATTAATTATTGTCAATGTTGATTGTGATCAACGAAGAAGACCGTGAACATACGAGGAAACTTGCATGTGTTTTCATTTTCTAATTTAAATGTGGTCAATATACTATTACACAACCTACCTATGAAATATTTCGAATTGTCAAATTTCTTATTAATATATTGTTTCTCGTGATAAATTGTAAGGTATATGCCTTTTGGACATAATAAATAAAAAAAAAAAACAACAACGATAAATTACAATGCATATTATATAATATTGATATGGTGAAATGTAAGTGGTTATTAATAAATAAATTTATATGGTAAAAAATTAATCTTAAAATCGGTTTAAAAATAATTTACATATTTTCCTTTAAAAGATTGATCCAGATTGTGTCACTAATAGGGTTTGTCATCAAGTTTGTCCTCAAAATTTTACAATAAAAACCAACCCTCTTCCTTTTCAGCTGCATCACACATTTCAACAATTTTTTACAACACAATCAAGAGAAATGACAAAAGGAGGAGCAATTTTCACCCGCTTCTTCATTACTTTCCTCGTTTTATATTCAGGTCTAACTTTTCTTATTAAATAATTTTTTAGTGTTATTTTTTCTTATTGAAAATTAACGAGTAGAGTTACAGGGAGTTTGAATGCAGAGGCTCAATTGTGTTGTAACAACCATCCTAGTTTGGGAGCTTGCAAGCCTGGAGTAGACGATCAAGCCGATGGCAAATGTTGGACTCACTGCATTTCTGGATGTGAGAAAGGAGGATTTTGTAAGCATGTTGGGAGTCATCATGTATGTCATTGCTATTGTTGATTTCATATATTTTTCTTTCATTTCCGCCTTTGTTTTCATGTGATGCAATGGAATGCATTGCACTTTTACAAATTATACTTTGAATAAATAATGTCTGAACTTTCGAGCTTTCTAAGTTCTCACTTTTGTTTTGGGTTACACATGGAAGAAAGTTGAAAGTTTGAGATATTGTTATGTTGAATTTTCTCAAGGAGAAGTACAAACAAATTATTAGTCTTCGATTAATGTGAATACCTCTCTAGCTCTAACACCGTAAGCTTAACTTGTTTCATTCACGCATGCGGTTAGGGTGATATTCCATTCGATAACCTAAACCATAATTATATTTTAATCGTTCATGCATACATATTAAGGAGATATGCCTATTGTAAGGACCTGGCTGACTCGATGACTCCAAAAAGATGGGTAAATATTTCACGAAATAAGACAAATGGAATTTAAAACATAACATACATTATATTTATATTATATCAAAATAAAGTTCATACAAAAGTATTTAAAACACAACACAATACAAGAGTTATACTAAAAATAAGGAATGGACACAAAACTTTTTAAAAGCGATAAGGGTTGAGGACGAAGGTTGAGGCTTGTCTATGACACCTGCTCCAGAGTCCACTCCCAACCTCGACCAGCTTCTTATTATCTGAAAAAAAAAATAGAGATTAAGGAATGAGTACAAGACTCAGTAAGTAGCCTACTTGTAAGCTCTTAATCGTGTCCTTGATATGCTACGGTACCACACTCTTTCTTTTCTTATTCTTGTTCTTGCCACACACTCTTTTTTTCTTGTTCTTGTTCTTGTGGTAAGTACTTAGGCCCTCTAGTTCTGTTATTGACTTGGGGTTCTTATCATGATCTATCCTTAGGACCTCGGACCTTGGGTTCTAAAACGTTTGTTATCCTCTAAGGGCCTTGGTACTGTGGTGCTTGGTTCTTGGTCCTTATCCTTAGAAATTGGATCTTGATCTATGTTCTAGTCCTTGATCGTTGCCTTGTTCTTGATACTTTCTAGATTCTTGTTATGTTCCTTATTCGTTCTCCAAGACACTCCCCCTAGAATTTGCGGTACTATATGATGAACCTGACAAGCTGTGTCCAAGTGACACAGTCTTAACCTACGTCAAAGGTTTCATGCGTTCCAAGAGACGTAGTCTGAACCTGCATCTTAGGGCTTGCCCTTTGATACAGTCTGAAAACCTATGCCCAAGGCTTCATGCGTTCCAAGCGGCATAGTCTAAAAACCTACGACCAACGCTTCTTACTTTTATTAAAGATCTCATTTTCTATTGTTAGTGTTTTAGGAAAGACTTTGATGGAGTTATTTTAAGTTACAATCAATACTTTCTGGACTTCTGACCTTTCAAAATTCACTTCCTTTTTCATGGTCAATCCTTTGTAATTCTTATTCTTAAAAATCCAAATACGGTCTACGTTGGTGAAACTTGACAAAACACAAAACAAAAAATATAGAAGTTTTGGAGAACCGACTTACTGTGACGATCTCTTCTTAAGACAATACTTACTTCACCAATCACACCTGTTGAAGATATGATGAAAATGGGAAGTTGAAGAAGTAAAGTGGGAATATGTCACGGAACATATTCTACTCACGGAATTTTTTTTTTAATTAGTTTAACATAGTCGTTGAGATGATGATATCTACAAAGGTGGTTGAGAAACCAAAAATTGATCATTGAGATCATAAATCGTGTCTTCATCTTCTTCTTCTACAATAGAAGGAGAAAACGTCGAACCGACTGATGCGGCCTCTTGAAGAAGTTTTTGAAAATCAGCTTCAGAAGTTGTCTGGGCTAATGCAGCGAGTAGCTTCGACTTTGAATTAAGAAATTCGGAGGTCCTCTTCTTAGATAAATTCTGAAGGTGGCCATTCTCAGATAGCCAGACCTTTACCGCTTTGATGTCTGCGTGGTATAAGTATATTTATCCCACCATTTGATTTTGATAGTTTTGAAGACCTATTTTATTTGGTCTTCGGTTTCCTTAATTTGAAAATTTCAAGTTAAAATCCAAGGAATTTGAAAGTATACGCAAAAACGCATGGTTAATGGAAATGGGGTTTTGAATATATTTTGAACGAAGTAGTGGAACGATTCCTGTATTGGAACTGGAAATATATCTTTGGCTGACCCAAAGATTTTCCACCATTTGATGAACCAGAATGGGTAATGAATTTTATGAGCATTCTGGCAGAATTGAATAAACCATGAGTGCTCGTAATTTTGATACCAAATGACATTAAACCACGCCATCTGATAATCTTTGTATGAGTAAGAATGAGGAACAAAGGGTTTTGAAAAGGTCTTCTCCGTCTATGGGTCTTGATTCCAATACGTCGGATTCATGACTTTGAAAATTTTCAATTTTTAATACGCGATTTTCGAAGGAGCATCGCGACTCGGAATATGAGTAATTGCAACGGATTTTGTATCAACAAGAATGAATTCATAAAACCTTCTGGTCTTATGAAGATCTTCTGAGATATAAAAGAACCCCGATGGATAGACTTTTTTGACGACTTCTCCGATTTTTGGGTCGTCGTATTCTGGTTCTACTAGAGCTTCTGGTATAGACACAGATTTTTAAAAATAGGTTCTGATTTCAGGAACTGGAGAAAAACGAACGGGAACAACCACGTCCGAGATGGTCGAGGGGACAGAAGGTCCCTTTGAAGTGGAAGAGACAGTAGGTCTCGATGGAGTAACGGTAGATGGCTTTGTTGAAGAGGCAGAATGCCTCGTCGGAGTGATAACCTTCGCCTATTTTTTAGAAAGCTTTGCTTTAGATCTGGTCACCAATGTGAAACCAGCATCCATCACATAGCTGTCGGATGTCATTGGAGTAGGTGTGCTTGAAGAAGCATTGGGCTTCTTCCCTTTTTTGATCACTTTCTTTTCGGTAATCACTGGGAGAAGGAGATTGGTTAGGGAGAATTTTTCCTTGAGAGTAAAAACTCTCTTGAGAGGTAATCTGCCAAAGGGTTTTCGACCCCTCTTATAGGCAAAATTTGGAAGTCGAAGCAAGATAAAATGGCTTGCCATCTAGCAAAAATCTGCTTAGATACAAGATTCTTGACATCTTTTTCTAAAACAAATTTAGATGGCCTTAAATCTGTTTTGATAACAAAGCTTTTGTTAATTAAATCACTTTGAAATTTTTGTACACAAAGTACTATTGAAAGTATTTCTTTCTTTACTGTTGAGTAATTTTTTTGAGTAGAATTCTATATTCCCGAACGGAAACGGACAATGGATTCTTTCTTGTCAAGGGACTATTTTAGGATTCCTCCATATCCAATATCGGATGCGTCGGTCTCCACTATTAAACTAGCCCTTGGGTTTATCAGCGATAAACACAGAATTGACTTGACAAGGGATTTGATTTTTTGGACTTTTTTGGTGTGTTCTTCAGTCCAGGGCTTTGGATTCTTTTTTAGCCTTTCAAAAAGTGGTTTACAAATGGGTCTGATATTTTGAAGGAAATCAGACACATAATTGAGACATCCCAAAAATCTTTGTAGTTGGGTTTTATCTATAATTTGATCCGAAAAGTTTGAGGCAAACCCAATGGACCTTTGAATGGGTTTAATTAGACCCAAATGAATTTCAAATCCAAGAAAACTGATTTTTGTTTGAAAAAGTTTAATTTTGGGTTTAGACACAACTAAACCGTTTCTTTTGACGGTCGTAAAAAATATTTGAAGATGCTTAAAGTGTTGATCGATGTTTTGAGAAAAAATCAGAACATCGTCAATATAAACAATTGAAAAGTCTTGAAAAGGATTGAAAATATCATTCATAATCTTTTGAAATTCGGATGGAGCGTTTTTAGCCTAAATGGCATAACGTTCCATTCGTATTGTCCGAAAGGGACATTGAAAGTCGTTTTATATTTGTCCGTTTCTGAAATCTGGACTTGCCAAAATCCTGATTTCATATCAAATTTTGAAAATACTTTTGCATTTGAAATTCTTTGCATTAAATTTGATTTATTTGGAATTGGGTATCTAATCCATTCCAAAACCTTATTTAAGGGTTTGTAGTTTATTCCCAGTCGCGGGACTCCTCGTTCCTTCTCTGCCTGGTTGTTGACGTAAAAAGCCGCACATGACCAGGGGCTCTTTGACGGTCTAATAAGACCCTTCTGCAAAAGATCATTGATTTCTGCTTTGCAGAATGTTAGTAATTCTCTATTCATTTGAATAGGTCGGGACTTCGTAGGAATATTTTTCTCCTCGAAGTTTTTGACATAAGGAAGATCAACTATGTGCTGCTTCCTATTCGAAAAGGCATTAGGGATAGTTGAACAAATCTCCCTTTCTATATCAGTTTGTAAAGTCTTGATTTTTTACTGGACTTTCTTATTTTGAATCTGTTCTTCTATTCTTTTGAATGAAATTTCTTCCTTTAAAAAGGAAATTTGTTTTTCCTTATAATCTAGTACATTTATAGATCGAATAATTGTATTCTTTTGAAGGTTATTTATTCCACTAATCCTTATGGGCAAAAGGAAATTAAATTTTATCTTCTTTCCTAAAGCCTTTGACTCTAATCCTTTTCAGTTATTTTAAAAGGATATAATTGAGTAATGAAAGGAGTACCTAGGATTAACTCTTGTCCTAAGTCATTTACTAAAAGGAAGGAATTTACGAAGCAAATTCCATCATTACAAACATGAACTTTTGATAGTTTGTAATTAATTGTTGTTGTTAGCACCTCTAAGGTCCTCAGTAGTTTTTTCAAAATACTTTGTAGGTATTAGGCCTTCTTGAATGAAATTTTGATCGGCTCCAGTATCTATGAGAGCCTTTAATGTGATTTTGAAATCATAAATTTTTAAGGTAACGAGAGCGTACCATTTTTGATATTGAGAAGTGGTGATGGCTCCAATGAAGAAACTTTGAATATCTTCTTCGTCCATGTTCGGTTGCGCCGTTTCCCTTTGTTCGGGTAGCCTTTCCTGAAGATTGAGAATTTCTTGACGAAGCATATAAGATTCTGACCTAGTTTCAGATCTTATCGCCTGTACTTCTTGTTTGAGACTATTAATCTCTCTTTGTAGATCTTGAGTAGTGATTCTCTTGGTTTTTCAAATCTTTGGAGAACTGATTGGAGTCTGTAGGGATTTCTTTCTTCCCTTTCAAGTGGTTTAGAGATTGTCATGGCATCTCTAAGTCGTTGAGCAATTTTCTGTTGAATTTCTGGATCTTGAACTTTTTCTACTACTTTGAGTAGAATTTCTTGATCCTTTGTAAGGACATTTATGCATCCTTCGCATGTCCTTTTTTGATTCATATTCTGTGCTAGAATATGAATCGGATTCTTCTTGGAGTTCGAGGATTTCTCCCTCGCTTGATTGCTCTGAGTCGGTTAGGGTCAGTCGTAATAGCTGATTTTTCAGCTCTTGATCTATAT